>NC_054381.1:13563616-13751116 GCF_017654675.1 Xenopus laevis
GCAATCTGATACAGAGCAGTTTCCATACCAGGTAGTGATGCAGCTGCATAAAATGCTTTCAATAGACCCTCTGTGGAAGATAATGAGAATGGGTGGTGGAATGTGGGCTTTTTTCAGCTTTCGCAGAAAGTAGAGACGCTGCTGTGCTTTGTTCAATATAGAGCTGGTGTTAAGGGACCAGGAGAGGTTCTCTGCCAGATGTACCCCAAGGAATTTGGTGCTCTTGACAATTTCCACTGGAGATCCGTCAATGTACAGTGGAGAATGATCCCCACGTGTTCTCCTGAAGTCAACAACTATTTCCTTTTTTTGTTTGGATTCATAGACAGATTATTGACTTTGCACCAGTCCGTTAGCCATTTCACCTCTTGTCTATATGCTGACTCGTTGTTCTTGCTGATGAGACCTACTACGGTTGTATCATCAGCGAACTTGATGATGTGATTGGATCCATGACTTGCCACACAGTCATGAGTCAGCAGTGTGAACAGCAGTGGACTAAGCACACAACCTTGGGGAGCTCCCATGCTCAGTGTGATGGTACTGGAGGTGTTTTTTTCCCATTCAGACTACCTGAGGTCTCTTGGTCAGGAAGTCCAGGATCCAGTTGCAGATAGAGATGTTCAGGCCCAGCATGCTCAGCTTAACACTCAAGTGCTGAGGAATGATTGTATTGAATGCTGAGCTGAAGTCTATGAACAGCATACGTACATACAGTATGTGTCTTTATTGTCTAGGTGGCTAAGTGACAAGTTCAGGGTAGTGGCGATGGCATCGTCCGTTGAGCGATTGGAACGGTAGGCGAATTGCAGTGGATCCAGAGATGGCGAGAGCAGGCCTTTGATGTGTCTCATGACCAGCCTCTCAAAGCACTTCATTATGGTGGATGTTAGTGCGATAGGACGATAGTCATTTAGGCAGGACACGTGTGAATTCTTTGGCACAGGAATGATGATGGACTCCTTGAAGCACCTCGGAACAACAGCGGTGCTCATCAAGATGTTGAAGATGTTGGTGAGAACATCTGCCAGCTGGTCTGTACATTCTCTGAGCACTCTACCAGGGATATTGTCTGGTCCAGAAGCCTTACGTGGGTTGACTCTGCGGAGAGTGTTCCACACATCAGACTTGGTTAGACATGGCACCTGGTCATTGTGTGGGGGTATGGTCTTTGACACCTTTGCGTTGTTCATTTCATTGAACCGGGCGTAAAATTTATAAAGCATATCTGGAAGGGAGGCATCATCATCACAGACTGGTGTTGTCATCCTGTAGTTGGTGATAGCCTGAACGCCTTGCGACATGCGCCTGGTGTTCCCGCTGTCTTGAAATTGGCTATGTATCCTATGACTATATGCTCGTTTGGCTGCCTTGATGGCCTTGGACAGTTTTGCCCTTGCCGTTCTTAGAGCTGCCTTATCACCTGATCTGAAAGCAAGGCTCCGAGACCTCAGCAGATCACGTAACTCAGCAGACAACCACGGTTTCTGATTGGGACGTATAGTGATGGTCTTGTAAATAGTGACATCATCTATGCACTTGGTGATGTAGCACATCACAGTTGATGTGAACTCTTCCAAATTTGTAATATCACTTTATCTTTATATCACTTTGTTAGTTTTTATTTCAAAATGGTTGTCCTGTAACATTTTTACTGGCTAACACGGTACAACAACTTTACCGAAAATTAACTAGAATCAAAATTTTTTAATATAATAAATTGCCAGCACAAAATCGCCCAACACTGATATAAATAAAGTTTTAAAGGTACTTTATGAACATGTTTTTTTAAAAAGTGAGTGATTCTGTTGTTCTTTGGGAATTTAACAAGGTAGGTTTTCAAATTTAAACTCAACAAAATCTTTGTCTCAAATCAATATTCATCAGTTTCCACCAGACATTCCATTTCAGTCGTAGTAAAGATTTTATTTGACTGTAAACTGAGGATAATATTTTTGTGCCACTTGCTGTGTTTATCATCTCATGTTACCCCATGAATGAAGCGTAGCTGTGATGATGAGCTCTGATATATCAACAAAGGTGAAGGGGATTGGTAAGAAATTGTCTAGCACACAATTGGGGGCCCATTTACTTAGCTCGAGTGAAGGAATAGAATAAAAAAAACTTCGATTTTGAATGTTTTTTTTGCTACTTCGACCATCGAATTGGCTACTTCGACTATGACTTCGAATTAAACGATTCGAACTAAAAATCGTTCGAATATAGGACCATTCGATAGCCGAAGTACTGTCTCTTTAAGAAAAACTTTGACCCCCTACTTCGCCACCTAAAACCTACTGAGGTGCAATGTTAGCCTATGGGGAAGGTCCCCATAGGCTTCCTGGCAATTTTTTGGTCGAAGAAAAAATGTTTGATCGATGGATTAAAATCCTTCGAATCGACGATTCAAAGGATTTAATCGTTTGATCTAACTATTTCCGGAAAATCCTTCGACTTCGATATTCGAAGTCGAAGGATTTACATTCGGCAGTCGAATATCGAGGTTTAATTAACCCTCGATATTTGACCATATGTAAATCTGCCCCCTAGAGTAAAAAAAACTTGCAATATGACAGTAACTTATGGTTGTTTTGAGAAAGGGATCTTAAAGGCCTTAAAATATGGGTAAATATACCTCAAGGCTGGTTTATTACATTTGAGTTTGAGAAAAAATAACGCAATCGTGAATTTCCCCCTCTTGATCGCTTGGATATTTTATTAAAAATGGAATAAACACAAAAAGTTGCAAATTAAATTCAAATTATATCAATTATATCCATGGTTCTAGACTGGGAAAAAAACTGGGAATGTTTCAGATACACCCCCTTGACTTCTATAGAACCTCAACAGGGTTTAGATGCCAGAGGTTTTTATTTGAAGTTTCACTTTGATGAATAATCCTTCCCAAGCCTCTATTAAAAATTCACCCATGAACATATGTCAAAAACCAAAAGAACTTCCCAGCTTGTACTGGAACCAATACATGCATGCAGGAGCCAGCCCTATGGTATAAGGCTTGTTGACCAAATGGAGATGGATAAAAACCCACCAGTTTCCAGCCAGAGAATTCTAAAAGTCATAGGGGGAAGTATACAAAAGGGAGAATTTTTTCTTTGGAAGACTCCACCACACTTTGCGCAACTTCATCAGATGTTAATTCAAATACATTTATTCATCAAGATGTGAAGTTTTGCCAGCAAAAACTCGTCAGTGCAAGCATTTCTAAGCGAACTTTTGCCAGCATTACTTTATTTGTAGCAAAACTTCATTAGCACACTCACGCTTATGTCAATTTGAATAGGGCGGGTACATATAGGTCATATATATGTCTTTTTTTAGAGATGTTGGCGAAAATGCTTGAAGTGGCCACTTATTATTAAAAAGGAAGCAAAATAAAGACAAAAGAGATCCTCTAATGTCCTAGACATGAGCCCACCCTAAAATAAATGTGGCATGACCTTAGCATTTGACTTTTTTTTTTATAACTTTTCGGCATACAGGATATGATGTCACTGACATAAGATTGAGGAGGATGTAGCTTCATCTTATCAGTTGGCCAGGTATAACCTGATGAAGGAAACGCTGGCGAAAAGGGTAACGTAATGGAAAATTTGCGGAGAAACAATCGTTCGCCTGAGTGAAAATCTTGCATGATGATAGGGCGTAAAAACTTCGTTAGCGCTGAGTTCTTTCTCTAGCGAATTGTCCTCTACATCTGTTAGTAAATTGGTGATGTCCCTATGAAGTGTCTTTTTGGTGAATTTTACGCTAACGACGGCCACTTCGCCCTTTAGTAAATATGCCCCATAGTTTCTAGATCAATCTATACTCAGGGCCGGAACTAGGTGTAGTCAGAAGAGGCACATGCCTAGGGCACAAAGGTGAAGGGGCAACGAGCACATAACTCTTCTCCCTGACTGCCCCTAGTTCCTAGCTCCTGAAGTCCTGCTCACCTGCCTCTGATGCCTGCTGCAGGACCAGCCAATTACTTTATAGTACTCTTTGAGCTCCTGCCTCGGGCAACCGTTTCTGCCTCTGAGTTGCGGGAGTGCGCGAATGCAGACGGGGGCGGGTGATGGGTGCGCCTTGCCTTGGGCGCTCCAGCAGCTAGGCCCAGCACTGTCTATACTATTTAGATCTCCAGAAGTTTTAAGATAACTGAGACAACCCTCAGCTGCAGTAGGGAATAGGGGCATCAACAATTTTATGAAGTAAACTTCTTGAGGCAGAAGGATCGTCCTAGTTGGGTTGCACATAATAATACCAATTGCATTTCTCTATACAAAACTTGCATGAGCTGGAACTGCACTATTTAGCTAATATCTGCCTACTAATCCAGCCTACCTCAAGCAAATCACTTGTACTAACTTTATTATGTTTTGGGAACAGAGTTTTACAGAACACCTATATAAACTACCTTGTAATAGGATTATTTGTCCAGGGCTGCTATATAAAATTTTACTGCCCACAATGGGATACTACAATAGAGAAGCGGATATTGGATTGTGTATGTAATTTATTGCTTTTGGCTTTGGAATACTGTACAAAGTGTGTTTGCTGAATATTATAGCCACTACAATTATCCTTTTTACACCAGACATCAACGGCAATTTCATTGGCTCCCTTTATCTTTTTATTAGGGATTCAGGTCTAATACGTGTGACAAATCCCCCAAAGCACTCTTATATAATGCTTCCGAGTCTTAATGTACAGATAACTATTCTTTTATGGATTATTAATTCAAAAAGTGAACTTATGAACCAAATCGCGGGTCTAATTAGCAATTCAAATAAAGCCCAAACCATAAGGGCTAAGTAATATTTCATAACCCCGGGGCCAGAAGGTTCACTGGATTCTCTGTACATGGGAAATTAATATTCCCCTTGCGTCACAATTGTGAAACATCGTTTTCGGAACAAAAGGTAACTGCTATTTCTTACAAAAGAAGTGCCTTTAACTGGCAGTTTCGCGCAGTGCATCAATAATTCAGACAGCTGGATAGTGCACATAAAAAGAGCCCATCACGTTTGCTTTACTGCATTTCTTCTTATAACCCAGCTGTTTCCAGACCCTTAAAACTACAACAGGTACAATGCAGAGATTTACAGAAGTTATAAAAAAAAAAAAAGTTTTGTGAGCGTTGGGACTGGGAAAGTGATAGGGGGATATATTCTGGATATTTTTAGCCTGCCTGGAACAAAGACAAAGCTAATGATGTGATTTAACGTTTCTCCATGATTCTTAGAGACTTTGCCCTGAAAGTGCAGTTTCCACTATTTATTTGCACTTAGTTTTATTTCTCTGCGTTTTTATGTCTCGTCCGAGCTCACCTTTGGTAGGTAAAAATGGACGGGTTCCTTCTAAAAGTAAAAATTGTTCATTATTAATCTAGAGCGGAGTAATGTTGTGATTTTTGGATTTAGGCATTTTGCAGCATAAGGGTATAAGAAATCTTTTTTCTTACAAAAAAAAATTGAGTTTTTACCCCAAAAAGTCTGACCAGATAAATTCAAGGTTTAGTAAATAACCCCATAATGTGAATTATTTGAATAAAATTGAATCTATGTGAGATGGCCATTATATAAAAAAGAAAAAATGAAGACCAATAGATAAACCCGGAGTAGTGATCAACCAAAGTTTCAAGGCGAAAATGACGCCCATAAACTGTAATGAAAACAATTTTTGTGCGTCAAAAATTTGTCGCGCAATTTGTCGAGTGTCAGAATACATTTGTATAAAATAAGCACAAGAAGTACAAAAATACAATACATATAAACATAAAGTATAGTTACAATAAAGATGCAGTGCTCAGTATCAAGGAGACAAAAGAATGGAGGACCCTGCCCTGTAGAGCTTACAGTCTAAGGGGGTTACTTACTAAACTCCGAATTTATCTCATTATTTTATTTAAAAAACCATGCCCAAACTTCCATGCCCCATTTGACCTTATTTATCAATTAAAAAAATCTAATCAATCAGATTGGGAAAAAAAACATGAGCGAAAACCTGATTTTCCTGTTTTTTTGGACTTTTTCCCTGAATCTGGCAATTTTTTTGGGTTTTTGCCCAAAAACCCCAATTTTAGGGCTAAACCCAGCGCAAACCACAATAACTTCAAACTGGCATAGGTGCCTCTCCCATCGACCGGTCTAAGATGGCGCATTTTTGGATATAGGCATTTTGCAGCATCAGGGTATAAGAAATCTTTTGAATTTTTACCCCAAAAAGTCTGACCAGATAAATTCAAGGTTTAGTAAATAACCCCATAATGTGAATTATTTGAATAAAATTGAATCTATGTGAGATGGCCGTTATATAAAAAAGAAAAAATGAAGACCAATTGAAAAGTTGCTGAAAATTAGCCATTCTATATAATACTAAAAAGTTAATGCAAAGGGGAACCACTCCTGGCAAAATTCTGAACAGAAGAGTTTATTTGGAATTATTTATTACCCAAAAAATAAATTTACTAGCATATTTATGAAATAACTTGAATTGGAAAAAATCAGCAGTATTAATTCATAATGAAAATGGCATTGTTCTATTATAGCTTAAATATTAAAAATACACCCCCCGTGGATAGAATTCATCTGGTTTTAGTTGCCACATTTTTTCCTTTGGATTTTTAACATTCTTTCAGATTGATAAATCTCGAAAAATAAATTTCATAAAACATAACTTTTTCGAAAAAAATCGAGATTGCATTTTTTCCTGCGTTAGTATTGAATCGAGAAAAAATGAGATCTTGAATTTTAGCAAACAGGCACCTAGGGGCACATTTACTAAGGGTCGAATATCGAGGGTTAATTAACCCTCGATAGTCGACCCTTGAAGTAAAATCCTTCGACTTCGAATATCGAAGTCAAAGGATTTACCGCAAATACTTCGATCGATCAAAGTAAAATTTGTTCGATCGAACGATTCGAAGGATTTTAATCCATCGATCGAACATAACATTGTAGCTCGGTAGGTTTAAAGTGGCGAAGTATGTAGTCAAAGTTTTTTTTAAAGAGACAGTACTTTGACTATCAAATGGTCAAATAGTCGAACGATTTTTAGTTCGAAACGGTCAAATCGAAGTCATAGTCGAAGGTCGAAGTAGCCTATTCGATGGTTGAAGTACCCAAAAAAAACCTTCCATTCATTATACCCAGGTACAGGTATCAAACCTGTTATCCAGAATGCTCAGAACCTGGTGTTTTCTTTCTGTAATTTGGATCACCATACCTTGAAGGGGTGGTTAACCTTTAAGTTAACTGTTAGGGGCAGATTTATCAAGGGCCGAATTTCGTTTTTAAAAACTCCCATCAACTCGAAATTCGAAAAAAAAAACGACCAATCGAAATTTATTTAAAAAAACATCAATTGTTTTAAAAAAATGGGTGAATAGGATCGAGCTTCAAACTCAAATAGAATTCGAATCAAATTCAATTGAATTCGATTTGAGTATTGTTACCAAACAAATTGTTTTTTTTTTCAAAAGTCCACCAAACGACTCCAAATTGATTGGAGGAGGTCCAACATAGGCTAAAACACCAATTCAGCAGGTTTTAGAAGGCAAATGGTCAAATTTGAATTCTTAAAGGGACAGTACATGATGAATTTTGAAATTAGAATTTCAATTTTGGACTATTCCCTAGTCGAATTACACAAAAACATTTTTTTTTAAATTCAAATTTAAAAATTCCAATCTTCATTCCGACCCTTGATAAATCTGCCCCTTAGTATGTTATAGACTGGCCAGTTCTGCGCAACTTTTCACAACCAAACTGCTGAATTTACAAACTGGAGAGCTGCTGAATAAAAAGCTAAATTACTCAAAAAACACAAATAATAAAAAATGAAGACCAATTGCAAATTGTCTCTGAATTTCACTCTCTACGTCATAGGACGTAGAGAGTTGGGATCAAGTACAAGTTACTGTTTTATTATGACAGAGAAAAAGGAAATTGTGTATAAAAGTTTGAATTATCCGTTTAAAATGGGAGATGGCCTGAGCTTTCTGGATAACGAGTTTCTGGACAATGGATCCCATACCTGTATGTTTGTTAAATAAGCCAAAAAGCAGATATTTATCTGTAGGAGTTCTTAATGGCAAAATTCCAAACTATTTGAAAATATTTGTTTCCCCGGTCTGACTTTTTTCTTGACATAAAAACAAAGCAGAGTAATGTCTCAGAGAATTAAGGGGCCAACCAGAAATATATTCGGCTCTACAGGGGTCAGTTCTTCTGAAAAGCATTTCAAAGAGCATCAGGTCCATCTGAAATGAAAGAACACATTCCGTATCAGAGAGGGTTCAGAGAGAATCATTTACATTATTGATTTTTAGTTACAGTTGCATGAAAAAAAAACACGAACTTGATTTAACTCTGGATCAAAGAAAAATCAAAAAACGATAAAAAAAGATTCTTTTAAATTTTGTGCTTCTTTCTGCAACTCTGTCTGCAACAGTATATACAGGTATAGGATCCATTATCCTGAAATCTGTTATCCAGAAAGCTCACAATTACAGAAAGGCCGTCTCCCATAGACTCCATTTAAATCAAATAAATACGTTTTAAATACGTTTTCCTTTTTCTGTGTAATAATAAAACAGTAGCTTGTACTTGATCCCTACTAAGATATAATTAATCCTTATTAAAGGCAAATCCATTGGGTTTATTTAATGTTTACATGATTTTAGCAGATTTAAGGTATGGAAATTCAAATTATGGAAAGATCCATTATCCGGAAAGGTATAATTGGGAATTTACCATTCTATAAGATAGTAAAACCACTAGTGATGGGCAAATTTATTCCAGGCATGTATATGTGACAAATTTCCGCACTTCGCCGACTGTTTTGAAAAATCGCGGGGGAAAAATTAGCTGCGTCTAAAAAAAAATCGGTGTGCGCCATAATTGTCGCACGTCAAAATTATTCTGACAAAAGAGTCGCGCGTATAAAAATTGTCGCTTGCGTAAAAATTGGCAAGATTATTTTGGCGCCCACTGACTTCAATGCGTTTTGCGAATTTTTCCCCGTTTTGAGAATTTTTTCGGAGTTTCACCAATTTTTAGGCGAATTGAAACGGGACAGATTTGCTCATCACTATTATTATTATTAACATGTATTTATATAGCTTTTTAGGCGAATTGAAACGGGACAGATTTGCTCATCACTATGAACAACCTCTTTAAAACCATCACTCAAGTCATTTCAGTATTTACTGCTGAAGGGGTAGACCTCGTGTTGCATTTTTTCTGATTTTATTAAACCACATGGCTTGTCCCCTTCCTGTGTGTCATTCAGAAGCCCAGATGTGTACATGTTGTTGTGAGTATTACAAACGAGACGTTTATGGGCCAGCAAAAAACCCACGGGTTGGGAATGTTTGGGCTGCCAACAAATGTGTGCCCATATCCTAATTACAGTTCCCCAATGGAACCATGGGCGCTCCATGTCGTGGCTGGGAAAGGTTAAAAACAGTGGCATAAAAATAGCTAAAAAACCCCATCCCCAGTCGCTCTCTTACCTGCAGTGAGGAAGGGGGAAGTCAGGCAGGAGTGGGCGGAGTCAGACAGGAGTGGGCGGAGTCAGGAGGGGAGGGGTGGGCCAGAGGGCAGAGGTGGGAAGTGGGTGGAAGCATGGGGATCTGAGTGCGCCATTGCCCCTCTGAAGATTTTTTTGCAGGGGGGGCTGGCACACTCTAATGAAAGGAGAACCAAACCCTTTTTATTAAAATCCCCTACCCTACATAGACCCCCTCCCTGCTCCCCCCCCAGCCTAGGTGTTACCCTGGGTAAATGCCTCTAACTCTTTGCTTACCTCTCGTTGCAGATTCAGGGCATCAGAATTCATGGGCGCCATCTTGTTCTCTTCGGTAGTCTTCTGGCACTTTAGCAATTTCCGTGGCTTCCGTGCGCAGTTGTTCAGGACCAGCAGATTGCGCCAACTGTGTATGCGCAGACACACCGCTCTGTTCACGAAGATTACCGAAGAGAAAAAGATGCCGCACGTGAACTCCGCTGCCCTAAATCTGCAACAAGGGGTAAGTCAAGAGTTAGGGGCATTTACCCAGGGTAACACCTAGGCTGAGGGGAGCAGGGAGGGGTCTATGTAGGGTAGGGGGTAGGGGATTTTAATAAAGGGTCTGGTTCTCCTTTAAGCCCCTGGTTAAAAGTTACATGGGGGTGGAGGAGCTCGGCAGTGAGGATTGGAGCAGGGGAGTGCAACTGGGGCAAGAGAATTGCGACTGGGAAAAGCAGGGATGTGATTGGGACGGGGGCCTGCTACTGGTTTGGGAGCCATTAATGGGCAGCCTCAGTGGGCCCTGAACGCCCCAATCTGACACTGACTACTTAATACACACAGAATGGGAAGCCGGATGCACAAGCTCCAAACACAACTATACCGCAAGGAACATCTTTAGACACAATTAACTTTAATGAATGGCATCAATTCCTGTAACATTGGCATCAATCTTGGCACAAGGTCAACTGCAGTTGGAAGTGAGCCCTTATGACTTATTCCAATGGCAGGGCTTGATTGCACCCACATAAATGTAACATTAGCACATGAGATACAGATGCAGACAGATGTACTCACTAGGTGACACCAGGCAGATAATAAGCAATTATTTACATGGCACAAATGTTCCCAATTCAATGAATATCACCCAAGGGGCTGCTTACTATAATACGAAGCATACAGTTACAAAAAAAATAAGAGAAACATCTCTATTTTGAGAATTTCTGTTGAAATACTTTATCAAAAGGAATGAATAGCTCTTTTTCCCCAAACTGTAAAAATATTTAAAATTGAAGCGATTGGGGAAATCTTCTGATGTCAGGTTGATTGCTCCATCTCCTGGTGGCTTAATGGTACTTTTACGTGTCAGCGATGAAAGATAGTAAGTCGTTTTGGACACACACTGAGAAAGTAAAACCCCATTTCTTTTTATGTGCCATTAGTCTTTTCTCTAGACAAACCACTGTTTGTCTTAGCAATGCGCTTTTCTATCCAAGCCTCAGAAATAGCTGTTCAAAAAGCCTGACCTATTTGTGAGAAAGACTGAGGATGCTGGGAGTTGCATTCCAAAAGCTAGAGGCAGGGCTGTTCTTGGTTTTAATTTTTTATTATTTGTGTTTTTTGAGTTATTTAGCTTTTTATTCAGCAGCTCTCCAGTTTACACTTTCAGCAGTCTGGTTGCTAGGGTCCACATGACCCTATCAACCATAAATTGCTTTGAATAAAAGACTGGCATATGAAGAAGAGGGGTGGAACCGAAATATGAGCAATAAAATGTAGCAATAAATTTGTAGCCTTACAGAGTATTTGTTTTTAGATGGGGTCAGAAGAAGGAGAAGGCAAATCATTTAAAAAACTATAAAAAATAAAAATGAAGACCAATTAAAAATTTGTTTAGAATAGGCCATTCTATAGCATACTAAAAGTTAGCTTAAAGGGGAACCATTCCTTTAAGGCAACAAAATCCCTAGGGTTACCCACTGCCCCATGCCTGTGTGCTCCGCCTACTGGGAAAATTTGCTTCGGGGCAGAAACCCATAGCAACCAATCGCTTATTTGCTTTGACTTATCAACTACAGAAAGAACAATGAAAGCAAAGCTCTGATTGGTTGCAAGTACTCAGATTCAGATTGGGTATTAATGTAATCATCACAGCTATATACAGAAACATATTACTAGGAAATTAGAAATGACTTACTATATAATTTCTTAATAAAACCCCCTTTAAATGGCTTTTTTTTTAAAGAAAGGGCTATTTTCCCTTACATAGATCAGACTTGTCATAGGCACTAACAGGATGAATGACAGAAGTTCTTACATTAAATGAAAACAATCATTATTTAACCCATGGAAATACAGAATAGATTCATATTAAGAATGGATAACAAGCATCCAAAATGTTAATAATGAGACTTGACAGAAAAAACATCAAATCAATAGAATGAATATACACAAACAACTCAGCTTTTTGACTATGAAGATTTTCATTCATCCAGGTCACGGTATATCTAGTATAGGTCAATCTAAAAACAACTGGACTTGCTGAGTAATCAATGAAGACGTTTCACTACTCATCCGAGCAGCTTCTTCAGTTCAACTGACTGGTGTGGGAAGTATGTAGCTGGAGTGTCTGAGAAACTCAGGAGGATTTTTAACAAACACCACGTCCCTGTGTTTTTCAAACCTAGCAACACACTGAGACAAAAACTGGTACACCCAAAGGATCAAACACCAAAAGAAAAACAAAGCAATGTGGTATATGGAGTCCAGTGTAGCGAGGAGTGCACAGATCTATACATTGGGGAGACAAAACAAATGCTCACCAAGCGAATGGCTCAGCACAGGAGGGAGAACTCTACAGGGCAATACTCAGCTGTCTTTCTACACCTAAAAGACAAGGGACACTCCTTTGAAGATAGCTAGGTCCAAATATTGGATAAAGAAGACCGCTGGTTTGAACGCGGTGTGAAAGAGGCGATTCATGTCAAGGTGGAGAAACTATCCCTGAACAGAGGTGGGGGCCTTAGACACCACCTGTCTGCTACATACAATGCTGTTCTAACATCTGTACACCGGCAGTTTCAGAACACTTCACACGTCCATTCATGTAACTCTCACAAGTAACACCTCTTTCTAGGAGTTGCATGACACATTGGATAATCCTATCACAGTAACTACACAGAATCTACACCTCTGTGAATTTCTTCAGATGTCGCCTCTCTGAAGAGTTACAATGGGCCATTGTGATTGGATTAGTGGAAGAGTTTATATGTCAAGAACTTCCCACACCAGTCAGTTGAAATGAAGAAGCTGCTCGGATGAGTAGTGAAACGTCTTCATTGATTACTCAGCAAGTCCAGTTGTTTTTAGATTTACCTATACTAGATAACTCAGCTTTTTGTTTACATGTATATTTATGTTGATATATGTGTATATAGGTCCTAGGAATGGATCTTTTTGAACCTCGCATAAATTCATGTGGATAGAATACTGGCATATTTGACACTATATACTTAGTTTATCTTCACCATGGGACACTCCCTCAAACTAATCTTCAAGCTGGGCCCTCATAACAAGGTTACAAATATTTAGAAACATTGGGGTAACAGTCATCCTGCTATAGTTCCAGGGGTACCCAGGGTACAAATAAACACTCACCACAAATCTCCCCCTAACTGACCTTCAGGCTGGGCCCCCTTAGCTCATAACAAGGTTACAGATATATAGAAACATCGGGGGAACAGTCACCCTGCTATAGTTTCAGGGGTACCCAGGGTACAAATAAGCACTCACCCCAAATCTCCCCCTAACTGACCTTCAGGCTGGTTCGCCTTAGCTCATAACAAGGTTACAGATATATAGAAACATTGGGGTAACAGTCACCCTGCGATAGTTCCAGGGGTACCCAGGGTACAAATAAGCACTCACCCCAAATCTCTTCCTAACTGGCCCAGTGGTACAGCGATGGGTCTTTTACGCACTCTCGCTCTGCGGGATGACATTCAAGTGTAATGATGTCATTCCCCAAGGCTCGAAAATTAGAATATTGAAAGGTGCCATTACCCAGTTTCACTTACCCAACGTAGGTTTATTTCCTGATAGTTCCTGAGTGTGTTTTAAGTTTAATATCAGTGCTTTGACCCTTGCCTGTCCCTGACTACTGCTTGTTCACTGTCTGTGCTGCCTGTTCCTGACCATTCTATCAGATCCTGACTTTATTCTATATGCATGTGACCTGGAACAAGTCTCTGACTCCTTATTCTGTACTGCAATTCCTGATTTGGTTTCGACCTTGGCCTGACCCTCGCCTAAGCTCCCTGTTCCCCATTGGTACACATTGGTCCAAGTAGAGGAAGGCTCCTCCCAAAAGGTGGCAGTTGTAGGCAAAAGTGTGAGCTAAGACTGGGACCTTGGTGTTTGTTCTGGGTTTTGGGTTACCCCATGTTCAATAGGGATGCCAATCACTGTGTATTCCTCTTCTGGAATTACTATTAATGTTCCGTCAACATCTTGGGTATTGAAAGAAGTTGCTCCCTTGTTGAAGAACATTAAATAAGCTATTGGAAGTAGGAATCACCAGGGGAGAAGCAGTTGAAGACCTCCAAAACTACAAACCATACAGTGAATCTGAATCAAATTCCTAGCTACGGAAGCCTTAAATTTAATCTCTGAATTAATCTTGAAATACCTGCAGCACTCCCTAGTCTGGCGACTGCTGTTAGACACAATAACTGGCACCTTTCGGAGTGACCATCAAATGCACCCCAGGTCCAGACAACTGACATTCCGTTGAATTGGTCCAGCTACAAAATGCCCCCAGGTGATAAAATGAAGAATAGGGAACAGTGAAAACATTTAATTTTCCCTAGATAATTCACTCTATTTAAGCGTATGTCTCTTTAAGCACTAAGCATAATATGAACAAGAGGACCTTGGTAAAAACAACTTTCAGAATCATATCCATATAAAAAAAGACAATATTAATAAAAGCAGATAGGACTTTTTAAGACACCTTCAATGGCTTCAGCTCGTCATATAATCTAAGTACTTTAATTAGCAAGAGAAAATGGGCTCTAGGGAATAGGTGAGAGATATGGAGAGATAATAACAGAAACAGAATGGCTTCTGAGTATCTACCATTTGCTAATGGGCAGCCTCTGATGTCCTGTAAGGTGAAAGTTCCTGTACTAAGTTGAGGGGTAATGCACACAGACTGTACAAAAGATCCAACACTAAGTGGATTTACATTACTAGACTGAAATTATGGAGTTCCAGCGTAATGTCTTTTTATATACAATCTGTCTGAATGTTTTGTCTAGTCTGAGTGACTCTTTCTTGCCTGGAAATGTTTCAACTTTTCAATTTTCATGATCATCTGTCCACTAGAGGGCATTATTTCATTTTAGGGTGGCAGCTCCCACAAATATCAGAGAAAAATAGATGTTAAAGGAGAAGGAAAGCTACCAAGGCAGTTTATTGCAAATAGATTAGCCGCAATAGTGCAAGCTTTAACACTATATTTATTCTGCGGAATGCTTTGGAATACATGAGTAAACAGCTCTAGAAGCTCTCTCTGTTTGTTTAGTATAGCAGCTGCCATATTGGCTTGGTGAGACATCACTTCCTGCCTGAGTCTCTCCCTGCTCACTCATAGCTCTGAGCTCAGATTACAGCAGGGAGGGGGGAAAGGAAGTGGGAAAGGAACAAACTGAGCATGCTCAAGCCCTGCGGTGGAGGTTTAAACTGAAAACAGGAAGTCTGATACAGAAGCCCATGAGTACACAATAGAAGGAAAGAAATGTGGTATTTCTGTTGACAGAGGACTCAGAGCAGAATTACTTTGAGGGTTTACTGGTGTATTTATATAGACCTTTCTGATAAAGTTTACTGAATTTTAACCTTTCCTTCTCCTTTGAAGATAAGGGGTCTTCATGTTGTAATACATTTCAGTAAGAGCATTTCCTACATTTTAAGTTGTATTTACTTTGGATTTAATTTTGCCTTATTTTCATTAAAAAAACATTAATCCATTGTGAAGGCCATTTTCCCGAGTCCTTTTTTTGCAGTTTACACATTTGTACAAGAAAATCCTGATATTATGTAGCCCATCTTACGTTTTTGTTGATTTTATAGGTTTTTTTCCTGGTCCTCTGGAAATTGTTAAATTGGGGTTTGACTAGTGATGGGTTAATCTGTTGCTTAAAATTAGCAAAACTGCAAAAAAAATCACGAAATTGCGAAAAATTTCAAAACGCATTGAAGTCAATGGGTGTCAAAATAATTTTGATGCGTGACAATTTTGCCACGAGCGACAATTTTTATATGCGCGACTATTTAGTCCTAATGCAGTAAAGTCAATGGGGCTCATTCATCAACACTGGGCAAATTTGCCCTTGGGCAACTACCTATAGCAACCAATCAGTGATTAGCTTTTTAAAGCCAGCTGCAAGAAGAACAATGAATGCAACAATTGGTTGGTTGCAATGGGTTACTGCCCACAGGCAAATTTGCCCAGTGTTGATAAGTGACCCCCAATGAGAGTCCGAATAATTTTGACACACGCCAATTTTAATGCGTGGGTCAATTTTGACGTGCAAATTTTTTCTTTTTGTCGTTTATTGAAAACAACACAGAACTTCGCAGCAAATCCATGCCTTGCGAATTTATTCACTCATCGCTATTTGACTTTAGTGCATTAAGCACCCCTTATTATCTTGAAAGCAGCCTATCAAGTCTATATTATGCAGCAGCAGCACCTTATTATGGAACCTGTTATCCAGAATGCTCGAGACCTAGAATTTTCCAGATAAGGGGTCTTTCCATAATTTGGATCTCCATGCTTTAAGTCTTCTAAATGTAGATAGCATAGAAGCGCGCACTCCATGGGCCATTCGATATAATAAAAAGTCTTTATTCAAAAACAGCTAAAACAATGAAACCTTACGCATTTCGAATCCAAAGATACTTACTCATAGGCATATGGTCATATGGCAAATGTAACCTACTAACTGCCTACTCACCACTTAACTGAATACCCATTCCAGTATACTATGAGGCATAATGATCTTTGGGTTTCTGATAATCAATTTCCTAGATTAAAAGATATACAACACAAAAAAGTATAGACATGAATAAAAGGAATACTATTATAACACTGCCCTTTATGAAGGGCCAAATTGAAATTTGTTTGTTTTCCATTTGTCTGAATAACACCCGGGTGACCTCTAGTGGGACACCTGAATCCAAACACTGTCTCATTCAGAATAACAGGTTCTGTCTCAATCAGAATAACAGATGTTCCCCAGAGTGTCTCTTCATTGTGTGTAACCAGAGAGGCCTTGTAGCCTCCCAAGCAGAAGCAATGGCACAAGTATGGTGAAGGCGTAAGTAACTTAAAGACACCTATCGATTATAAAGTAAAAATGGAAAAATTGTATTGGCTGCCTGACAGGATGTGAAAAGAACCCAATCCATTTTGTCCAAATGTTATTTCAGGTAACGTCAATATTTCTTGGCAGATGCATCTCTATGACACAAATGCCATCCTTTGAAGATAACCTTGATAAAAATAGTTCCAGGACTAAACGATGTGACATGGAGGCGGCTGATGATCCCTTTCCCTTCTGTTCTTAATCCTTTAGATTTAGGATTTAGATGATATTGATATTGCATATGAGTAAGGAATCCTACTGGGAACCCACACTAATTGGGACAGTTTTAGGGTAGGTGCAAAGATAGTTTTTGGCCTGGGTCCCTAGCATAAGATAAGCCTCTTAAAATATTGCTAAAAATACGTATTGGAATGGTTAGTTATGTTTAACTCACTATATAACTCAATGGTATCAAATCTACACGTCTTTATAGAGTTGACACCTCTACTGGTTTGACCGGTTTTTGGAAGGGCTGTCCAGATCTAAAGTTCCTGGCTGGTTTTCCAAATAAGGAAATCCAAACAAGAACCTTCCTGTCATCACCATGTTACAACCCCACTCCATGATGTCACAGCCCCACCGTCCAATGGTATGTGTTCTGCCCAGTGACATCACTGTTCCCACCCCGTGATGTCATGATCCACCCCCTGTCTGGACCTTATCAGTCAGAAAGGTGGCAACCCTAGGTTTATAGTTGTTAAAGGGCACCAATCATGACCAAAATCATTTACTAAGTAAATATACTATGTAAAAGATCAAGAAATCCGATTTTTAAAACAGTTAGAATTGTTTGTATAATGTAAATGATCAGCTCACTATTCCTTCTGCAAGATCTCCCCTATCTCCACTGCAGTTCTAGCTGAGGCAGCCATCTTGGATTTCACTGGCTCCTCCTACCTATATCTTCCCAGCCAATTGCAGCTCTGAAATCTCGCACATGCTCAGTTGAAATACCTTGTTGCTTATCGACCCTTCTAAGCTATTTGCAAATCAGCCAAACCTGTGTGTTAGCTGCTGTACAGTAGTGCTGCCACCTGCTGGAAGTTACTGTGTGCCCTTCATTTGCATAATAACATCACCAGCAGGGGACAAGTTAGGGAAATCTCCTGATACTTCTAGTGTAGGAGTTTACTAAAACAAGGCATTCTGGGTAGAATACTCAAAGCAGTGTTACAATCTGAGCATGCTGCTGAAATTTGCATATTATAGTCTCTGTTATAGTCTCAGTATGGCCTCCCTCAGTGAAAGAACCCATTTGACAAAGTAAGGGATTTTTTTTAAAACCTGCAGTTTTTTTCAAAGAACTATATATGTAGTTTGATTAAACGTGTTTATGTTGTACTGGTCAGATTGTTAATATGTGTTTGATTTTGGCTGTGATAGGTGCCCTTTAATCTTAGAAATCTCACCTTCGGTCAGAGCCCACTCTGCAAACTATTTTTCCTCTTCTCCTTACTTAGCCTCTTTCTCCTAGTTTCTTTTCTATACATAATATTGTCTATTTTTCCAGGTATTTCTAAACTTTGTTCCCATGCCCTGGTGTATAGCAAGAAGTTAAACTTTGAAGTGGAGACCTGTACAGACTTCTAGTTACCGTGGTTAGGTGTAACTGGAATTTAACGAACATTGTGTAACAATCCTGTCAGTACAACTTTGGAGAGTGGGCTGATGCATGACAGCATGTGCCCCTGGACCTTCTACTTCAGGGCAAACAGGTACCTACAATGGTACAACTGGTTATGGTGGTCAACCATTAAACTGAATAGGGCACAAAGATTATATGCCACAATTTAGACCTAGATCCTTCAATGGGCTGCAAGATAAACAAGCAATGCTACTTGTCCACAATTTGCATGGCAATATGTTTTGGCTCTTTCTTCCATGCAGCTAAAGATGGTATCTGGTTGTATTAGGTCTCTTACCCGGTCATCCCAAAAAAAACATTGACTAATAAGCTTCAGCTGTATTGTTATTCTTATTTTTATTGCTTATTTTTCTCCTTGTTCTATGATTACCACCTTTGGGCTGCTGCAATCCACTGTAGGCGGTGGGTGATGACATCATGGGGTGGGGCAGTGACATCAAGGGAGCTGGACTATGACATCAGGGGGCTGGACTATGATATGGCGTCACTCATTGAGAATTCTGTCTGGATTTTCTTATTTGGAAAACTGGGTAGGCAGTTTTGAACTGGACAATCTTCCCAAAAACCAGGCTATCCACATTGCAATTGAACATGTGGCAACCCTACCTTGTGCTCCAAAATATTCATCTTCCATTGTTATTTTATTTAATTTTATTGCTTTGATTTATAGGGTAATTAATCCCTTTCAGCCAGATAGTTTATATTCCCAATGTGCTACAAAACAAAAACTCTAAATTGGTGATCCCCGATCACTGGCTAGTGAGTAACATGTTGCTCACCAACCCCTTGGATGTTGCTCTCAGAGGCCTCAAAGAAGGTGCTTGTTTTTGAATACCAGGCTTGGAGGCAAGGCTTGGTTCCATAAAAACCAGATGTACTGCCAAACAGAGTCTCCTGTAGGCTGCCAGTCTACAGGGGCTACCAACTAACCAATTATATCCCTTATTTGGCACCCCCAGGAACCTTTTGCATTCTAGTGTTGCTCCCCTTCTCATTTGCATGTGGCTTATGGGTAAAAAAGGTTGGGGACCACTGCTCTAAATAATATGAAAACCATAAAAAACAAAGATCAATTGCAAATTGATGTATATATCTACACCATACTAACAACTTGTAGGAGGTTATTTATCAAAGTCCGAATTTATCTCAACATTTCCAGCCACAAACTCAGATCTAATCCACACAGGTATTTCCTGCGTATTTATTTGTACGATTTCCCCGAAAAATTTGCATTGCGAGAATAAATCAGATTTTCACAATTTTTCTGGATTTTCACCCGAAAACTCAGTTTTCTTATGCTTTTTGCCCGAAAACGCTGAAAACTTAGGGGTATTGCACGAAACCCTGCGCACATCAAAAAATCATTGGGACTTCTCCCATTGACTTATATACAACATCGACAGGTCTGAGATGCCAGATTCTCATTCAGACTTTTCCAACCTTGGGGTAAAATAAATTCAGATTTTTTAAAAGTCCTATGCTATACTAATAAAACACAAATTTTTGCATTTGGAGTTTAGTAAATAATCCCCTAAACATCAATATTATTCAATCGCACCAAATTTACGTGGGATTTACAGTATCTGGATCCGATTTCCGTGAAAGAGTGGAACCTCGAATGGAAACAGGCCTGGCAGCGAGCCTGGAGGCACATAGGTATTCACTGTAACATTCATATCCCGTATTCCTTTTGCAGTTGAATCACACTTTCCTATGCGAGCCGACTCTCTCCAGCAAAACATTTCCTGCAAGAAGCTCTGGGGTATAAGACCAAAGAAACAATTTTTGAGAGATTAAGATCAGGCTCCTTCATTTGCTTCTTGCACTATTCATGGCACAGCAACCTCCTCTATGTTCCAGGTCCCCTGTCTGTTTGCAAATTCCAGCATTGCTTATAGAACATCAAATTACCCATCTGGACTGTTGGCCAATTAATCCCTTTGTAGATTTCAGCAACTCCCAATTCTTGTAATTGGTACAGAAAGGGAATGCATTGTTTCGGCCTTTTAGGAACTGTTGTTATTCTTTGGCAGTTCTTAGAAGGTTAAAGACCAGTAGTAAATATTAAGCAGTTCAGAACTTTGATCAGATCCCATTAGTTTGTACTAAAGAATGATAATACCCATACAGTGCCTTTGTAAAAATATTGTATTGTAAATATATGTATATCCTCTGCTTAACACCAGAGCCATGGTGACTGCATTGCCTTTCTGTTTTGGTGTGTAAATAACAAAATCACCTTTACTTAAAGGAGCAGCACCTAACCTTGTTCAATAAATACTTTCTTGAGCTAAACAAGGCAAACAGGAAAACAGAAGCTACTCCATGTTTGGTTTCCGTTATTTATTGAACTCATGTTGTTCCTTAAGCATCTAGGCTACATTTTATTGCCTTACTTTTCTTATCTTGTGCACTCAGTTCTTATAGAGTGGTCAGAGTTGGACTGGGGTCCACATCAGAGGCCAACACACACCCCCGGTCCCCCCTCCACCCAGCCACAAATCTCCTTCTGTCCCTTTAATTATGGACTACATTGGGTCTGGAGAAGCCAGGGAACGAGGAGCACTGGTTTCTACATGTAAGTGGTGTGCAGAAGTTTGAGTGTATTAAACTGGCTAATAACACAAGTATGGGACCTGTTATGTAGAATGCTCGGGACCTCTGGTTTTCCCGGATATTTCCATAGGTTGGATCTCCATACATTAAAGGGGTGGTCCACCTTCAAGTGAACTTTGAGTATGTTATAGAATGGCTAATTCTAAGCAACTTTTCATCGTTATTTATTTTTTTATAGTTTTTGAATTATTTGCCTTCTTCTTCTGACTCTTCCCAAGAGGGACTCAAAGATCCCCAGTGCTCCGCTGCTTGAGATCACGCTTGCGAGCACATGGGGGGAGGGGGAAAGATTTTGCACCCTAAAGGCCGGCACTAGGACCATGTGGGCATGGGGATGGGGGGTGCGCACATGGTCCTAGTGCGCACATGTGCTCGCAAAGCGTCTGGCACGGGACATACTGTACAGCCTCGGGCGCCGTTACTTCAAATCCAGCCCTGCTAGCAACCAGATTGCTGAAACTGCAAACGGGAGAGCTGCTAAATAGAAAAGTGAAATAACTCAAAAAACACAAATAATAAAAAATGAAAACCAATTGCAAATTGTCTCAGAATACCCCTCTCTACATCATACTAAAAGTTAACTCGAAGGTGAACAACCCCTTTAAATATACTAAAAAATCATGTAAACATGAAATAAACCCAATAGGCTGGTTTTGCCTTCAGTAAGGATTAATTATATCTTAGTTGGGATCAAGTACAGGGTATTGTTTTATTACAGAGAAAATAAAGAAATTATTTTAAAAGGTTTTAATAATTTTTGTTAAATAGAGTCTATGGGGGGTGGCCTTCTCAGGATTTGGAGCTTTCTGGATAACGTGTTTCCTGATAACGATACCTCTAATCTACTGTGTAACTTGATGAGCTTGTTTTTAAGGACACTATGTAAGGACATTTTTAACTAATAGTAATAGGAGAGTGAATGGCACGCACTATGGGTTTGCACCCCTTTGTTTGTTTATGGAGGCACTTTTTAAAATGCTGAAATGCTCAGTTTATTCTTTATTGATTCACGTTACAGAGAGAAGAAGTTGAGGAAATTTATGGATATTGTGAAGAGATGCTATTGCGGAAAACATTATAGATGATAAATCAATAAATGTATGGTTTTATGAAGGATTGCTCTTGGCATTAAATCTGATTAGCTTCAGTGAGGAGCAAAATGCATTATTTTAGTTTCACCATTAAAGGGCACCAATCATAACTAAAATCATTTCCTAAGTAAATACACTATGTGAAAGTTCAAGAAATCCAATTTTTAAAACAGTTAGAATTGTTTGTATAATGTAAATCATCAGCTCACTATTCCTTCTGCAAGATCTCCCCTATCTCCACTGCAGTTCTAGCTGAGGCAGCCATCTTGGATTTCACTGGCTCCTCCTACCTATATCTTCCCAGCCAACTGCAGCTCTGAAATCTCGCACATGCTCAGTTGAAATTCCTTGTTGCTTATCAACCCTTCTAAGCTATTTTCAAATCAGCCAAACCTGTGTGTTAGCTGCTGTACAGTAGCGCTGCCACCTGCTGGAAGTTACTGTGTGCCCTTCATTTGCATAATAACATCACCAGCAGGGGACAAGATAGGGAAATCTCCTGATACTTCTAGTGGAGGAGTTTACTAAAACAAGGCATTCTGGGTAGAATACTCAATCTGAGCATGCTCCTGAAATTTGCATATTATAGTCTCTGTTATAGTCTCAGTATGGCCTCCCTCAGTGAAAGAACCCATGTGACAAAGTAAGGGATTTTTTAAAACCTGCAGTTTTTTTCAAAAAAACTATATATGTAGTTTGAATAAACGTGTTTATGTTGTACTGGTCAGATTGTTAATATGTGTTTGATTTTGGCTGTGATAAGTGCCCTTTAAGTCAATACATGTCTGAAATTCTTCAAATTCCAATGCCTTTGCCACCATGGATCTTGTTCCCTTGCTGGTCTGCAGCTTGCATTCTAAACTATATTCTACACCTGACTCAGCAAACCCATAGCTGAAAATGGAGAAGCCTACTCAAATGCTTAATCTTGACCATTCATTTAAATCCTATTGGCTGGGGCAAGTGATGGTGGATCTTAGAAGGTCAGTGATGATGTGCAAATGTACCAAGTGTATCCTTCTAAAGCCTGAAGCCTGGTTCTTGTCTCCTTTCCAAGTCCCCACCCGAGGTCAACACTCTGAGGAAGTGCCGTAGGGCATGAAACGCGTCAGTGGTGAATATCATGCACTGTACCAAAGCTAACACATTTTAAATGGAACAAATAAAGTAATACATTTTATAAATTTGAAATCGTGCTGAATATATCCGCATTTATGATGTAGGAAGTAGTTCCAAAGCTAGGAACTCGGATTTTAGGACACGTGACGTCTGGAGCCAATGGGCAGATCCCTCACACTGATGTGAATGTTGTCCTCACCCGAGGTTGTCCACCTTCCCCAGGCCTGACCAACTTATCTTGCCAACTGCCAATTCAACTCAACTCCAAATGCAATGATAACCACCTTTCCAAACACTACCGTGCCCATGGTAACTTACAGGCCCAACCTTAAGTCCTTAACCTGAGAATTCATCAAAACCAATCACTATCTCTCCTAGCAACAGCATGCCTTGCTTCCCTGCTCTGCTCCTCAGGTCTGCTCCATGAAAGTTGTTGACACAATTACATTATTGAATTATATGCTTTACCGTAGAAATAATAATTTACTTTAAAAAGAAAATATATAATTACAGTTTTTTGAGACAAAATGAAATGTTTTTGTACTTCCTGTTACAGGCAATAAATATAAAATTATTATGTAGGAACAAAGATGTTTTTTATAGAGAATGATCAATTTGGGGTTTAGAAGTTGTCAAACGGCGGCTCTCGTTGCTTTCACCCTTTCATACTCGTGCTCTGTGCAAGGCATTGTCAAAACAGGCCGATATTTAATTGAAAAGCAGAAAACCATCAAGCAGCTGTTTGTAGAGATCAATCCATAGTCATTTCTGCTTTTCAACAGAATGAAGCAGTAAACAATTGATGCTTGCTGGCTATTGATTGAACGTCTCAAAATACTTTTTATTCTTTAAAAATATTCTGTAAATATTTCTCTTTAGATCTATAGACTGAGTCTCCTGGACAAATTCTGTTTGCTGTAACTACTGTAGGTGTCGTCAACTAAGCGATGCCAGCATGGAGCAGCTATGGGCAATATTCCATATTAATTCCAATTAACCTGCCTGTGTGTTTATGGAAGGTGGAAGTAACTGGATTACCCAATAATTATTAAATCTATGATATGATGTTTTGGAGCATTAAAGGCAATCCAGCTGCTGTCTCTTCCATTGCACTTGCTTTGGGACTTTAAGGAATTCTCTGTTTCTGCTTTTACCAGGGCCAACCTTACTTTCCAAAAAGATATCTGGAAGGTACCCCTGTTAGAGTTTTATCGACTAAGGAACCTATGTCAGGTGGTTGTTGAGTTGTGAAGACTTAATCTGGGTCAGGGTTGTAGCTACAGAGGAAGCAGACCCTGCGGTTGCAGGGGGTCCCAAGAGTGTATAGGGCCCAGTAAGACCCTAATTAGTGAGCAATTTCTCAGTAGAATAGGTCAACTTCCAAATATTTGGGGCCCAATATTGAATTTGCTTTAGGGTCCTGGAACACCTAGATACACCACTGATCTGGGTCCCATCAGACTTCAGACTTTCTACCCCAGCACTCTCCCCCCGAGTTCCTAACATCTATCAAACAATTCCTAGTCATAACTTTTTTTGATTCTAACACCATACCAACCATATATCTGTTGAGATAAAGTAGCCTCCATGCTCCAGTATACCACATGCACATTTTCCATGAATAATATTGAAATTCAGCCAAGACGAGTATTCATATTTTAACTTCAGCAGTGATGGGATTGAATACTTCCTGACAAATAGGTGGCTGTCTGATTAAACGTAAATACCCATATGCATTAAATGGTAACCCAAAGCAACCAATAAGATATTTGCTTTTAAACAGGTGACCAATACATGCTACATGCTGAATGGCTGATTTGGGGCACTGCACTTGGTCCAACTTAGTGCCTTTTATTACATAAACACTGAAGTGTTCATTTAATTCATTATGGGAATATGGGGATTAACAATAAAGTCAGAGCACAGATAAGGGCAACGGTGATCCCCCTTCTTGTGGGGATTACAGGATATTTATACCAGCAACCCCCCTAAAAATATGTTGTTTATTGCTATTGGCTCAAACAGCTCTGAGACCCTATCAATAGTTTATATAGTTTTCTTCTTTACAATTCATTTGTTTTTGTTCTTTTCTCCTCCTAACTTCTCTCCCTTCTCTTTCTCTTTTTTTACATACAAATTCTGTTCCTATATTTCTCCATTTTATCTTTTTTCCTAACCCCTTATATTTTCCTCTGTCATTTTACATTTATCTGTCACTTTCTATATTTTCTTCTTATGCTTCTTTTTTATTTTTTTCTCCTGTGTGGCCAGTTGGTAGTAGCCTCTAAAAAACATTAGAGGAAAGTACTTTCCCCTTAAGTTGGTCACAAATACTCCAGTTAGCAGCCTTTGACCAAACTGATCAACATATGCATGTTTCTATGTATATATATATATATATATCTATCTATATATATATATATATATATATATATATATATATATATATATATATATATATATATATATATATATATATATATATATATATATATATATATATATATATATATATAATGATCTATTTATAATGGAACAGCTGGCAACTCTTCTCCTGCCTCCTGTACAAAAAATATTGGGAAATACACATGTCCTGATAAGCTTTGAAGAAACCTGGAACAAGATAAACAAATAGCTTACTAGGAGTTTGGGGAATTCACTAAGAACCCAGAAGCTATGAAGAGTAAGAAATACAAAGCAACATATGTGTAGCTCACACACAGCTCAGAGATTAAAACAGGAAATATACTTTAACATTAGAATATATGCCTTCAGCATTATCTGATTCAGGGATTACTCTAAGGGGTTTTTTCATCTTGCTCTTTAAATAAAGGATAATAATAATTCTCCAACTGGATTCAGGTGGTTCTTTGATAATTCTATTAATCTGATTGGATACAGGTCAGTCTTGCCCTATGACCTTTCTAATGCTCTGATTGGCTACAGGTTGGATTAAGCCTGTGATCACTCTAATAATTTGATTGGATACAGGTTGGTCTAGGCCTGTGATCATTCTAATTGATAGAAATGTAATGTAAAAATATGGTGAATCCTGTACAGAAGCAGCAAGAGCACTGCAGGTATATATACCTGGGAATTGATAGAGTTTCTGGTCTTCAGGTACTGGTAGTGAAGAATTTCCCCACGAGTCCCAAGAGAACCTGATCCACACTCGGGCAGAAAAGTGACCTGAGCTTCCAGGAAAGTACAACTGTAGCGGGAAGGTAATTCCAAGATATGTGGTCTCAATGATGACCTCTTCCCACAGATATTTGGAGAAACGGATCCTTCCCAAGGTGAACCTCGTTACGGAAAGGGATGAGTCAACAGCTGGAAGAACCCGAATTCCCTCAGAGGTAAGTAATCACGGACCTTTGAAAACTTGGGTAGGTATTCAGACCTGGATTTAAGAGCCAATCATATGATGTAAGCCCCCACTTAGGTAGATCACTTATGCAGACGATAAGGGGGGATGCAGAAATAAGCAAGCCAGGCAACAAGGGTTAACAGCACAGTCTTTAACAGGAATAAACAGTCTTGCAGGGGAAAAGCAACAAGCGTAGAGCAGCTGACAAGGGTTAATGGCACCGTCTTGACTAAGCTGATAGGGGTTTGAAGCAGTTAACCACAGTCTTGCAAAGTAAATAATAACAGTACTTGATCTGAGCTTGCAGGGGTTAAATAACAGTTCAGGAACAATCACCAGTGCTATCCTTGTTTCTAGGACTAGCAGTATTTCTATGTAGAAAGCAGAATGTATACTGGAGATGAAAGTGTCACTCACAGGCAGGAAAAATCAAAAGTAGAGCTGTTGCTAAGGAGCAACCTCCCAGGAAACTGGATCAGTGCAGAAAGACAGAACACTTCGGGCCAGGCAGAAAGGATCCATCCCGCTGATTTAGAGAAGCCCAAGGAGAAGGACTGAGCCGAATCTAGAACCGAGCAGAAATCAGGAACCGACAGGACCACGGAGCATGCAGACGCCGAGGCTTCTTCCAGGTTGACGTAAGTATAACTGCGCAGCGTCACTGCGCATGCACCCAAATTGAAATAGCCCAGGGGGAAGGCAGCTGCAAGCTCCGTCAATGTGCTGCAGTGCCTGACACTAATGCTCTGATTGGATACAGGTTGGTCTAGGCCTGTGATAATTCTAATGCTCTGATTGGATACAGGTTGATCTAGCCCTTTGATCATTCTAATGTTCTGATTGGATACAGGTTGGTCTAGGCCTGTGATAATTCTAATGCTCTGATTGGATACAGGCTGGTCTAGCCCTGTGATCATTCTAATTCTCTGATTGGATACAGGTTGATCTAGCCCTTTGATCATTCTAATGTTCTGATTGGATACAGGTTGGTCTAGCCCTGTGATCATTCTAATACTTTGATTGGATACAGGTTGGTCTAGCCCTGTGATCATTCTAATATTTTGATTGGATACAGGTTGGTCTAGCCCTGTGGTCATTCTAATGCTCTGATTGGATACAGGTTGGTCTAGGCCTGTGATTATTCGAATGCTCTGATTGGATACAGGTTGGTCTAGTCCTGTGATCATTCTAATGTTCTGATTGGATACACGTTGGTCTAGCCCTGTGATCATTCTAATGTTCTGATTGGATACAGGTTGGTCTAGCCCTGTGATCATTCTAATACTTTGATTGGATACAGGTTGGGCTAGCCCCGTGGTCCTTCTAATGCTGGTTCTAAATCTGAAAACATTCCAATTTACTATATTTCTTCAGGTGGATCTAGCCCTAATCACATTCTAGTGATGTTAATAGAGACAGGATGGTTCTAGTCCTGTGAATATTTCAGTTCAGCACAGATTATAAATTGAGCAAAAATTCAATTGAAAAGCAAGTAACAAGTTGGATATTTTGACTTTAATGTCTGTGAGGAGAGACAGAAAGTGCCATTTTCCCCTAGTATGTCCTATTAAATTCCACTAGGACTAAATTGGCAAAAGTTGAAAGATTTGCAGTCCTCTATCCATGGTGGCAGGCCATTAGTCCTAGACGTTAAATGTTAAATGGGTCCACAGCCTACTGAATCACAGTCTGCACATTTACTGTGCCCTGGATGCGGATTCTTGTTATACACATTATTAAAAATGACTATATCTCACTTATTAATGACATTTACTGCACTTTGGAAAAGGGAAAAGCTTCTTCTGAAGGATGAAAAATAGTTGAGCAATCCATTAAGGTCACCCCCATTAACAATCAGTATGAGTAACATGGCTTAACAACTATATAAATGTTTTACTATGTTTTTAGCCTGCAGCCAAAATCTGCTTTAACTAATGCACTTTTTTCACACCCGGGTTCTGTAGAAAAGAAAGAAATAAAAGTGAGTTAATGTATGGGAAAGGATTATGGTGATTCTGTGTTTCAGTCATTACCTGTCCCTGAGAAATCTTAAAGGATTGTTCCTTGTTGTGGGATTTAAAGAGCCGTTCTACCTTCTTTATCACTTATCACTCATCACTGTCTAATGGAAAGAGATGAATGTGCAGAATAATGATTTCCCGCTTGCTTTAGTTTTCTTCAGATTTGATGAAGGTGTCAATGATTCGGCTTTCAGTTTTACCCTTGGATTTTGGTCTAAGATGTGTCTGATCCAAGAAAGACCCTAATGTGAAAGGCTTTTGCACCACTCATTGTTTTTAATGTTTGTTTTAATGTGTTATGCTTTATGTTTTGCTTTCTTATTTTTTCTTTCTTTACAAGGTGGGACAGGGCCAGAGGGGACCTCCCGCCCGGCCCTGAGAAGATGAAGTAAGGTAAGCACTGGTGGCGGTGGGGAGGGGGTTTCGGTTTGGCTGGGGGGCTTGCATCTGGGCGGGGGGGGGGGGTTGCAACTGGGGTGGGGGCCAGGTGGGTTGCAGCTGAGGCAGGGGCCCAGTCAGACGCTGTTTCTTTATCCTCATGTTATTAGTGTGAGAATACCTGGTGCTCTAGCTCACATCAGGGATGACCAATGTTGCCTCCTCCTCTGCGCACCAATGTGTAAATGACATGCGCCCACGGGTTTTGATGCAATCGCTGCATCTGACGTCAACGCGTTTGATGAAAAATTCAAACACTTAAAGGGCTGACGGCCAATTGTTCCTTGCCCAACATAAAGTAAGTCTATTTTCAATAGTTCATGTGTGCAGTTTCCTACTCTGTTAGTCTATTCTTGACCTAGCCTGTCCCTGATCATTCCTAGTCCACTGCCTGTCCTGACCTTTTACCTGTCTTGCCCGTTTACTGACCATTCTCTTGGATCCTGTTACTGTACTCAACTACGCTCATGTCTCCTGATTTTGTACTGCTCTGCCCCATTGTCATCAACTCAGCCCTTGACCTGTTCCTGTCAACGTTTTGGTTCCCTTGCCTGTCCAGAACTCTTTCCCAGGTCCTCTCACTATAAGACCTGTTGCATCCAAGTAGTGGAGTCATGGCTGCCA
The DNA here is from genome assembly GCF_017654675.1 of Xenopus laevis. Classification (NCBI taxonomy): domain Eukaryota; kingdom Metazoa; phylum Chordata; class Amphibia; order Anura; family Pipidae; genus Xenopus; species Xenopus laevis. Next base: position 13,593,481 of record NC_054381.1, read on the forward strand.
TCAGGGGGGCACAGGGGGTACTCCTGTACTGGGTCCGGGCCTAAAGGGGGGCTGTGCTGCACTTTTTGAAATAGCCGGGCCACATTGACAGTGACAAAGCCGCCTCTTCTGAAGTCCTGAACTGCAGAAGTCCTGAAGAATGGAAAAGCCGAAGTTATAAACAGCCGAAGTCCCAAAGCTGTGAAAAGACCCAAAGCCACGAAACAAGTTGAAGTCACGAAAGGAGCAGAAGTTAAAGTCCTGAAGACGTGAAAAGACCCGAAACCACAAAAAGAGCCAAAGTCACCAAAGGAGCCAAAGTCAAAGTCCTGAAGCCACGAGTTCAGTTCTACTGAACACCAGTGTGGGTTTTTTTTAAATTTTTTTAAACCCCTAGCCACCAATGTATTATTTTAATATTCTATAGGCCCCTGCCACCAATGTTTTTTTATAAATAAATACTCTCTGGGGCCCCAATGTTTTTTTTTTTTAACTTGTAAGGGAGGCCCGGACCACCAATAATTTTTTAAAAACTTTTATGGGGGGCCCTGGTGCCAATGTTTTTTTTATTTTTAACTTATAGGGGGGCGCTGGTTACCAATTATTTTTTTAATTTGTAGGGGGGCCTCGACCACAATTTTATAAAAAAAAACTTTTATGGGGGGCCCTGGCGCCATAGTTTTTTTTAACTTATAAGGGGGCCCTGACCATCAATGGCTTTTTATAACTTGTGTGTGTGTGTGGGGGGGGGATTACTGTTTTTAGAGCTGATGTCTGTGTGGTCTTTTAACTGTGGTCAGGAGGGCGGGGTCTGGGGTGGGGACTAGGGGGCGGGAATTTTGTTGTACGGGGCCCCATTATTTCTAATGCCGTCCCTGAGCAGAGGACTCCTCCTGAAGCAAAAGGTGGTTGTTAAAAGTAGAAGCATGAGCTGAGGCTGAGACCTTGGGGTTTGTTCTGGGTCTGGGATACCATTCGTTCATGGAGAGCATGTGTCCAGGCTTCTCAGCATCACAAGGGACTTTTGGGGGAAAACATGTCGATGAAAACACCCCTGACAAACATTTTGCCTCCCATATGCCCAGGGCCGATCCTGCGCATTTCGCCGCCTGAGGCGGGCTTCGTTTTGCCGCCCCCCCCTTCCCCATGGTACTCACTTTTCCTGACTGGGACTGGGTAGGGGAGGGTCCACGTCGCTAATGCAGAGCACGCAATTGCGCGCTCTGCACTAGAAGAGCCGAATTTCCGGGTTGCCGGCGCTGCCGCCTGAGGCGAGTGCCTCAACTCGCCTCATTGGCGGAGCGCCCCTGCATATGCCCCATGCTTATTTTGGACATTGTGACCTGGGATTGGCATAAATTGATAATATTAATAATTATTTTCATATACTGAGCTATTGGTCCTGAATGTATCTATTATTTTGATTGCATTTGTATCATGTGTTTGCTTTTTGACTCTGCTGTCATTATTTTTTTATTTGCAAATTTGCAAATTGCAGCCCTTGGTGAATTGACTCATTTGAATCCACGTAACCTGGAAATTAGTGAATGCTTATTCTGGCTGCATATGCCCTATTTTAAAAAAAATTAACTGCAGATTAAGAAGCAGATTTAGTAAAATGGGTGCTAAATTGCAACAGTGCAGTTATTGATAGCAACCAAATATTTGCTTTGATTTTCTAACTGGTGACTTTGACTAAGCCCCACATATGTGGCAATTTACTTTATTGCTGGTGGGAAAGAATTTTGGGTAGATTTGTCACCCACAATAACAAAAATTTAAATATGGGTAACAAAACTCCCCATATGCTGCTCGACTTAGTCTTATATTTTTTTTACTTTTCGAGGCTTTGGAATATTTAACTTACCCTGTTTGCACATTTAATCTTTGTATATATATTGGGGCAAAGTCCAGGTATGGGATATGTTAACCAGAATGCTCGGGTTTTGGGATTTTCCATAATTTGGATCTTCTTAAGTCTACTAGAAGATCATGTAAATATTAAATAAACCCAATAGGCTGGTTTTTGCTTCCAATAAGGATTAATTATATCTTAGTTGGGATCAAGTACAAGCTACTGTTTTATTATTACAAGGAAAAAAGATTTTTTTTAAAAAAAATTTGAGAAATTTTGATAAATTGGGATCTATGGGAGACAACCCTTCTGTAATTCAGAGCTTTCTGGATAATGGGAAAGCTCTGGATAATGGGATTTTGGATAAGTGATCCCATACCCGTATCACTATTTAGGGTAGAGACACACGGGAAGATTCGGGGAGATTTAGTCGCCCGGCTACTAATCACCTCTTCTTCAGGCGACTAATTCTCCCCGAATCTTCCCGTGTGTCTCTACCCTTAACACTCAGTTGTTAGTTTGAGTCCCATTGTTTGTTATAAAATAATTGTGAAGTGCTGCACAACTTGTAGGCACTATATATATATATAAGGAAATACATGATGAAAATGATCCATAGCTATCACCCAGACTATGGGATTGGAAAGCAAACTTAGAGAAACAGCCCAGAAGAGTAATGCATATCTAACAATAAGGCAATATCCTCAGCCAGAAAATGAGTTGTAATGAAGAATCCATCAAGCTCCGTCTAGACATTCTGGTTATCTAAGCTGTGCTCTTTTAAATAATGAATGTACTAGCAGTATAAAGGCCTGTTTCTAACAGAGATGTAACTAAGATAAAGTCATTTCTCATTTCCCCGGGGAGGCTGGATGTTAAATTCTGTCATGTTTTCTACTATGGACTGTAGTTGTTGGTAAATACTGCAGCTCTGCAACTGATCCATGATTGAGTCATAAAGGCAGGTACAGGTATGGGAGCTATTATTGGAAATGCTGGGGACCCTTCTCTTTTTTCCAGGCTTCCTTTCTTTGTTGTCTCTTCATACAGCACAAAAGCTTCCCTCTAACCTACAACTGAAACTTGATTTCCTAACTGGCGCACAATTGCCTCAGGGGCTCTACCCCAAAATCCTCACTCCTCGTTGCGACAACAGACTATTGTTTTTCACCTCTTTACAAGTTGAGTAATAGAAAAGGTATTTCTTTATTCCAGGATCTCAGCGAATTGAGTGTGGGACAAGTGGAATGGCAGCGACATGGTTGGAAAATGAATAATGTCCAAAGGCAGAGGGTAGTATTAAGGAAAGTACAGGGGTGTCATTTTTCTTGAAGAGTTGTGGGAAGGCATGATTAGGCAGCGGATGTATTATATGAGTATTACTTGTCTCGGCTTTGATGTGGCATTAGTGGGTGAGCGAATCTGTTCTGTTTCTCTTCCAGAAAAATTTGCAAAACTATGGGGAAAATTTTTTTGAAGCAAAATATATTAGCAGGGTTGGACTGGGCCGGCGGGACACCGGGAGAAAACCCAGTGGGCCTCAGTCTCTTGTGGGCCCCATCGGCCTAGATCCGCGATAGAAAGGCTTCTTAATGCCGGAAAAACATTGCACACCGGCACATGCACACACACGCAGCACGCCAGCATAGCATTGAGGGGGTGGGGGCGCGTAGGGGGGCCCTGGGGCAGTAGCCCCAGAGGGCCCCGGGTCCCCCAGTCCGACCCTTTATATTAGAGTCTATGGGTTACTTTTTTTGTTGTGGCAAAATTTTTGTTGTGGCGACTTTTTTTTATAGCAAACTAAATCCATGGCATCTTTTTTCAGCTTTTGGGCGACCAGTAAAACATTTTTTCCTTATGTTCAAGTCTTGTTGACTGTGTTGAGCAGATCTGCCGTGCTTTGCTTTGTGTGAAAAATTCGCAAACTGGTGTCAACATTTGCAGAATTACAAAGGAGTCAACGGGGAGGCAAAATCAGATACATTTTTTACCCAGTATTCTGCTACACATATGCCCAACATCAGGGGTGCCCAGACTTTGTTACACCGGGATCTACTCTAGACACCTGGTCCCATCAGGAGATCTACCTTGGAAGCGCTCTGCAATTTTTTAACTACGCCCATTTTTTGACCACACCCCCTAATTACCATGTTCATTTTAAAAAAATTTGCAGGTTATCAAAGTTTGAACACACTCCCTTCCCCTCCGTGCTTGCTGCTCTCAGCCCTCCTTCCTTTCCCCTCCATGTCCATGCCTGTAGCCTGCCTGCCATTTTCTGCTATTAATTCAGATATTACATTGTTTGCAGAGAATGAGTTATAGGACCTGCCATTACACTGCTCTCCACCAACACTCTTGCACATTAGTGATACTTGGGGTGATAAATGTTGTATTCTGACCCACCCTTACCCAACCCGTCCCACCACATCACAGTGTCTTATATTCCCTCATCCAACGCGTTTATGTCTGACATTATTGGTGGCAACAGGACAGGAGCACCTTTATACATAAGAGGCAAAATGGTTGGTCTGGGTTGAGGATGGCATGGCAGGGAATCTTCCCGTAAACCCAACTGCTAGAGGGCCAATCAGTTGGCCCTAATCTGAGTGACATACATCACTACTGTAACCAAGTAATCATACTTTCTTCTATAACAAATAAAACAGGACATTATATGCCAAGAAATAGGTTATTTGAAGGTGGTGCATAAAGAGATAAACCTTCACAATTAAAAAAGAAATGATGCCATACTTGACCTTTAAAATGGAAAAAAAAAGTAACGAAACAACAGATATGGCAAAGTTGATTAGATTCACATCTACTCTTTCATTATACGAAAAGAAGCTCCCCTTTTGGCTTAGAAGCAGGCGGCGTTTGTATTACAGATGACTCACTGTTGAGGTTACATGCCACAGTCTGACCAGATAATAGACGTCCTCTTTGCCCTTCTCTGCATGTTACAACTAGTTTGTGCTGATGAAGCGCACACAACTAACTGCTCGTCTGTCCATTTCTAATGACGTCACCTTCTCTTTCCTTGTCTTTGCACGTACTGCTCTGAGCCCTCCCTTCTCAACTGAGCCCACATTTCTCCTTTGAGCCCAGCCAGCCGCCTCTTGCTCCAATGCCGGACCCCAGGTCGCAGTCTACCAGGAACATGCCGGGGATCTACTGGTAGACCATGATCAACGTCCTGGGCACCCCTGCCCTATATTGTCAGAGGAGCTGCTATTGCTATCCACTAGGCTACAATTGTTTTTCAATAGAACAAAAAGCGTCCATGCCAATTTCTTAAAAACATGTCTATGGTTTTTGACATTACCTCTGGTTCTGCTGGTAATGGTATCTACTACTGTACTTAGTAATTCTGTTGCTGTTTAATTAAAATGTACCATCTATCATTTATATATTACTTACAAACACAGGCACAACTAATAAATTCAACCACCAACAGATAACATCTGAGTTGCTCAAAAAACCATTGCTTAATGTGGAAGGAAAGGGGAGGATAATATCATGCAGATTTTTTCCCCGCATAGCGAATTTTTGGTGCAATTTTGTGAAACTTTGGTGAAACTCAAAAATGTGCGGCAAAACCATACATGGAGAAAGAATGTGTTCATCACTAGTGGGTATCCAGAGGGGAAAATAATGTTGTGGGCAGTTGGGGTTTGAGAGAGACAGACTTGGGGCTTTGATTAGCAGCAAGAAGGCACAGAACACCTTGAAGTTTGAGGCTAAAAGATGGCCAGACATGTAGAGATCCGCTCGTTTGGCGACTTCGCTCAAGGTGGGCGATATTGGGCTGATACGATCGTGGGACCTAGGATCTAACGATTAGAGCACAACATTGAGCATACGGGTAGTCGAATCAAATCAATAAACCACAAAGTGATGCTGTCCTTGACTCCTTGGGATTTTTAACCCTGTCTGATCAACATCTGGCTGACTTCTGGCCAGATATCACTCGAGGAAGCCCATTGGAGGGCCCCATGCACTGAGCAAAGCTGCTGTCAGCAGCTTATATCTTCCCATGTTTGGGGACCATAAGTCTCAGTAAAAAGGAGAGAGATGGTGCTTCCAACTTATCTAAGCACTACTGAAATGAATACAATTTCAAGAATCAAAATAAATAGGAGGATATACTCACAGTTCACCCCAGTCCAAGGGCAAAAACAAAACCAAGAATGTGAGTTCCTCCAAAAATGATAGGCAGCAAGTAAAAAAATACAAGAAGTTTATTAGGACATAGTAAGGCATAGTAAGGCCTCGTGAGCCTATGAATAAGTGCCCCAACAGGCACGAAACGCGTTAGGCCATGCCTTAAGTCCTAATACATTTTTTTGTATTTTTTTTACTTGCTGCCTATCTATTTTTTGGAGAAACTCACATTCTTGGTTTTGGCCTTAAGTCTCAGGACTGGAACGTTTTAAAGTTATCTATGTTCCTCCAACAAAGGTTAGTTGTTCTTTAGTAATATACAGTATTTTCATGTAGTGTACAATGTTAAAATAAATAAATTGAGCTTTGGCCTTGTTCCCCTATGGTTTCTGATAACTGGGGTTGCAGAGTGTAGTCATAGCTTCAGCCATTATGATATTCAATTTTTCTGTCTTGTGTCAGCACTGAGATCCTCTATCAAGCCACCCGTTCTTTTATGTTGACGTCTATGAAAGAATTAGGGACATTTATAGCATTAATTAATGTTGTAGGACTCCAATCCACGGCAATGCAATATTAAGCCCCTGCTGGTGTAGAAAACAATGCCAACAAGAAATATAACGCCGTCCAATTTTTAGCTGATGAGTTAATGCGAGTATCAAAGTTTTATAAGTACATGCGATGTTCCTGCCAGACTCAGATAAATCAAATGTTGAGAACTAATAATAAAATAAAAATCAATATTAATTTAGACTGCATAATATTAAAGGGAGCTTGTAAAAATAAACTGTTACCAAAAAAAAAAAAGAAATTCTCTGACTTTTTGAAATGCATAAAATGACACAGAAGCGCATTGACGGAGGCTCATTTGAATTAAAAAGGTTACAAAATTGCTTGATTGTGTGCGGCATGATAAATAATTACAATTCTAACGGGGAATTTAAGGCACTCTCCCAAATTGCCATTTAGCGGTGGTGACATGTTTTCATTTAAATAACTGCATATTCATTGTTAGAATGATTCAGGTGCCATTCTTGCCGTACAATAAAAACTGTTGCTCAATTATTTGCAATTTTGGTTTAACCCATGTGTTCCTCATTGTAGCTGGAAAGACTGCAGGAATAGAGCTCTTAGTTATTTTGGGGAAAGAGAAAACAAACCAAAAATACCATGTTTACCATACATTTATAAATATATATATATTGGTCATAGCCAGTTAAGCTTTCCAATCAACATAACTGTTGTCAGAAAGATGGCAAAGGTATTGGCATAATAAAAGCACAAAAAAGAGAATAGACTTTTGTAGCGCTATAGTAAAATGAGTTCTCTATGAGCTCCACTCCCAATATTGTGCTCCAGATGAGACCTTAAATCTTAGGAAGTAAGCCCTCGCAAACGGTGTGGAAGCAGGGTGTAGTGCAACTGTAACTAGATGCAGGGTGCAAGAATTGGGCGCCAGTGGTTCTTTTAACGTATGAACACATTTATTGAACAAATACAATCCTCAGTGGAGTGTACATAATAGCAGACAGGATCATACAGAACAGTGGATAGGCATATACTCACAGTATTAGTCCCCACAGGGAAGAGAACATACACAGCAGCAATGAAGGTACACCCAGCTTTCAGCCTTTTCCCTAAGTGGAACCCAGGGGAATTCTACATCCCTAAGTCTATGCACCTAGTCCCTACTTCTGGGCAATTAGTACTCGGGATCTTAATCCTTTTGACTCTCCTCATCGGAGCCTTGAGCTGCTCAAATAACCTGTGTATCTGTCACTCTTAGAGTGACCTCTTAAGGTGAGTAGCCTATCCTTTCTAGACCTGACCTGTCTAGGTTCCACTCGAACTCTGCCTGCCTGCTCAGGCTAGAGCCAGCACAAGATGGACCCTGAGAGCATGGCTACAAAGGGTTTTATACTTTAGCCCAGTGCCATCTACTGGTCACTATTGAGAATCTCAGGGGCATATCATAAAGCAGAGCATTGACACAAGTCCCCATAAGGACCCATTTAGGTGTCTAGAACACTAAGGATTTGCCTGCCTGCTTAACTCCTCGGTGACTTATAATATCCTTATATTTTGAAGAGGGGGTACTTTATTCACTATATATCTATATATACACAAGTCCCAAAGGTGCACAATGTTAACACTGTCACGACCCAGGTGCCAGCAAACAAGATATGGACATACTGTATACAAAGATGATCGTGGCACTCTTAGAATTTAGTGTTTAATCAACAGGATTTTATTTATATCAACATACAGGGATCTTCATCAGGAGTGTGTGTCTTTAATCCTGACAAAGATCCATGTGAGGGATCAAAATGTCGATATAAATAAAATACTGCTGATTAAAAAGCGTGCCATGATCATCTTTGTATATCTATATATAATGCACAAAAGCCATGAATATCCTGTAAATTAAATCCTTATAAATGGTGACTAGTGACATCATCAGTTATAAACGGTGAGTAGTGATGTCATTTTTGTCACATGACTCACTAAAACTTGTGTATTATAATAAGTTCCATGACCTGTATAAAAACACTCGGACTTCAGCCTCGTACTTTTATATGGTCATGGAACTCCTTGGTGACTTATAATATAGTGAATAAAGTACCCCCTCTTGTAAAATATAAGGATATTATAAGTTACCGAGGAGATTCATGACCATATAAAAGTACGAGGCCGAAGTCCCAGTGTTTTTATACAGGTCATGGAACTCCGAGGTAACTTCTAATATCCTCATATTTTACAACTGGGGGTACTTTATTTATTATAATATACAAATTTCAATGAGTCATGTGACAGAAATTACATCAGAACTCACCGTTTATAACTGATGACATCAGAACTCACCGTTTATAACTGATGACATCAGAGCTCACCGCTTATAAGGATATAATTTACAGGATATTCATGGCTTTTGTGTATTATATCCTATATAATGTGTATTATTATATCCTATATTTTACAATAGGGGGTGCTTTATTAACTATATACATTTAAAAATACCTTAGAGTATAGGGAAGAGTATAAAGGCCTAAACTGCTCTTTTGAATCTTTATCTTGCGAAAGAAAATCAAAACAGACATTTCAATAGGAGTTTTGGGGTGCCTTTCTAAGCACTGACTGACCCCCCAATCAATCGGTAGAAGTCCATTGTATAGGTATGGGATCTATTATTCATTAACCTGTTATCCAGAAAATTCTGAATTATGGAAAGGCCGTCTCCCATAGACTCCATTTTATCTAAAATCCAAATTAAAATTTTAAAACATTATTTCCTTTTAAAATAATAAAACAGTAGCTTGTACTTGATCCCAAATAAGATATAATTAATCCTTATTGGAAGCAAAACCAGCCTATTGGGTTTATATAATGTTTACATGATTTTCTTGTAGACTTAAGGCATGAAGATGCAAATTATGGAAAAATCCATTATCAGAAAACCCCAGGTCCCAAGCATTCTGGATAACAGGTCCCATATCTGTACATTGTACTTGATCTCAACTAAGATATAATTAATCCTTATTGGAAGCAAAATCAGCCTATTGGGTTTATTTAATGTTTTCATGATTTTTTAGTAGACTGGAGAATAGATCCAAATTATGGAAAGATCTGTTATTCGGAAAACCCCAGGTCCCAAGTATTCTGGATAACAGGACCCGAGTATTGTGAATAACAGGTCCCATACCTCCATCGTACTTTCTTGGATTTTTTTAACCCTAAATACTCAGCTCATTGCTCTTGGGCAGAATAACCAGCAGAAACTGTGTAGGAGCGCTAATCTATAATTTAAATGCTAGTAAAATAAGACAGTACATTGTTTGCTGTCAGATAAAGTTAAAATAATAGGAGATCTATAGCACAAGTAAATGGAAGGTAGCAACATATTAATATTTTATGGCAAGAAGCATGTGTAAAAGCAAGCCTTTATCCACTGATGTTACTTGAGATTAAATCTCAGCCTGTGGTTCTCAAAACACATACGGCATGGGAAAAGAACCGACGCATCAGGCGAATGTGGCTGATAAAACGGCATCCATTGCTGCCAATGATATATAGTGAATAAAGTACCCCCTCTTGTAAAATATATAGTGAATAAAGTACCCCCTCTTGTAAAATATATAGTGAATAAAGTACCCCCTCTTGTAAAATATATAGTGAATAAAGTACCCCCTCTTGTAAAATATATAGTGAATAAAGTACCCCCTCTTGTAAAATATAAGGATATTATAAGTTACCGAGGAGTTTCATGACCATATAAAAGCACGAGGCCAAAGGCCGAGTGTTTTTATACAGGTCATGGAACTCCGACGTAACTTCTAATATCCTCATATTTTACAACTGGGGGTACTTTATTTATTATAATACACAAATTTCAGTGAGTCATGTGACAGAAATGACATCAGAACTCACCGTTTATAACTGATGACATCAGAACTCACCGTTTATAAGGATATCATTTACAAGATATTCATGGCTTTTGTGTATTATACATGGATATGGATTTGAGCATGCCTAGTCTAGAAGCTAGGACACAAGCTACACTACAGGTATAGGATCCGTGATCCGGAAAACAATTATCCAGAAAGCTCCAGATTACGGAAAGGTTGTCTCCAGTAGACTTTATTTTATCCAAACTTATAACAATTATTTCCTTTTTCTCTGTAATAATAAAATAGTCGCTTGTACTTGATCACCAGCTAAGACATAATTAATCCTTATTGGAGGCAAAACCAGCCTATTGGGTTTATTTAATATTTCGTGATTTTCTAGTAGACTTACCCCCCATATGTAATAAAAGGCACTAAGTTTTTCCAGGAGTAGTGATGGGCGAGTAAATTCGGCAGGCATGAATTCGCTGCAAATTTCTGCGTTTCGCAGCCGGCGAATAAATTTGTGAAAATTCATCAGCATCAGAAAAGTCGTGCATCAACACTATTTGGACTCCCATTGACTTCAACGCTGACATCAAAATTTAAGTGAATTTACACGGGCGTCAAAACTGATGCGGGCGTCAAAATTCGAGTTTTGCTAATTTTTTTGCCATTTCGCAAATTTCACAGGGAATTTGAGTATTTTTCGGCAAAGCGAAACAGGAGAAATTCGCCCATCACTATCCAGGACCAGTAACCCATAGTAACCAAAAAGGTGTTTTCTTTTCAACAGGTTACCAGTAAATTCTACCTGCTGATTGGTTACTATTGGTTACTGTTCCTGGTCAAACTTAGCTCCTTTTATTACATAACCCCATTACAGGTATAAAGATCCAAATTACGGAAAGATACGTTATCTTGAAAACCCCATTTCCAGAGCATTCTGAAAAAAAGGTTCTATACCTGTGTTTGGAAAAAGTGGAGTCCTTTCTAGATAACAGGTTTCCGGATAACAGATCCCATACCTGTACTAATGAGTGAAACTTTTCAGTGGGAATGCATTCGCAACAAAATTATGTATTTCGAAAACAGCGAATATTTTCACGAAAGAGCTGCAAAATTGTGTGGTCCAAATTTTCCCAGTAATCATGCATTGATATGATATTGATAGGAGAACAGTATAGGCCCAATTAACATTAAACTACTCTCCTTAATGTGTATTTCTTAAAGGGGTCGTTCAGTATTATGCAGAGAATAATATTCTGAGACCATTTGCAATGGGTCTTCATGTTCTATTATTTGTGTTTTTTGAGTTATTTAGCCTTTTATTCAGCAACCCTCCGGTTTGCAGTTTCAGCAATCTGGTTGCTAGGGTCTAAATGACCCTAACAACCATGCATTGATTGGAACAAGAGACTGGAATATGAATAGGAGAGTCCTGAATAGAAAGATGCGTAAGTAAAAATATTTATAGTAATACATTTGTAGCCTTACAGAGCATTTGTTGTTTAGATGGGGTCAGTGACCTCCCCCCCCCATTTGAAAGCTGAAAGAGCCAGAAGAAAAATGCAAGTTATTAAAAAAACTATTAAGATAAACTTAAAGTTGAAACACCCCTTTAATGTATTCTATCAGCATTTTCAAGTGAGACTTTAAGGGCAGAGACAAATGCTCAGATTCAGGGAGATTTGTTGTCCAGTGATAAATCGCCTCTTCTTCAGGGTGACTCCCCGAACTGCCTCCCGTCGGCTAGAATCCAAATTGCTGGGGGGATGGAACTCAGAGCGCTTAGTTTTCCGAAGTCGCCCGAAGTTGCCTCATGAGGAAACTTTGGGCGACTTCAGAAAACGAATCGTTTCGAGTGCAATCCCCCCGGCGATTTAGATTCTAGCCGACGGGAGGCAGTTCGGGCGACTAAATCTCCCTGAATCTGAGCGTGTGCCCTAATAAAGAAGACAGTTTATGATAAGAATATAAAAGTAATGACGAACCAGTAGTGATGGCGAATTTATTCGCCAGGCGCAATTTCGCGGCGAATTCCCGCGATTTGCCGCCGGCGAATAAATTTGCGAAACCAACGCGAAAATTTGCCCGCGTCAAAAAAATGGAATGTGCGCCGGCTTCCAAAAAAAGGGGCCCGGCGTCCAGAATTTTTCGGCGAAGCGAAACGCCCCAAATTCGCCCATCACTACGATCCAGCCAAACATTATGAAGCGAAAGCCACACTGAAAAAGAAAAGATTTTTAAAGTGAATTCTACAGAGTTGCACGATCCCTCATCCAGTAATTATCAGTATTGTATTAAAGCAGGGTCACATTCTAAAGTGCTATTTTAACCGTCTAAGCTCATTAACTGTGTGATCCATGTCCATTGTTTATACGATATTACAGGATAACTATAAGCGGGTATTACTATCAAAGGTTACACAGATCCTTTGAAGCTTCCCTTAGCAACAAGACAATCGATGTAACAATGGCACAGAAACATCATGGATACGCTGTTGTGGCAACCCGGTGATGAATGCTAATATGCTAATATGATCAGAGATGAGTGTATTGGAAATGAAAATCAATAATGCGTGTCCACCCACATCTTGTAGCCAGCGCGACGGCTAATCACCAATAATGAAACTGCCCATTTCCATGGTGGGGCAGAGGAACAGCAGGGCTGTAAAAGGAAAACGGTGTCAGTAGCAAAGAGTCTATAGTCCAACATCTGCTGCTTGACAACCTCAATATGAAATGAGCAACTTGCGGTGACAAAAACAGTGGCGCTAGGAATAACCGTATGGCTGTACGGATAAACAAATATGGGAATGAAAGCACAATGAAATCAAATCTGGGGGTTTTACAAAATGAAGGAGATCCATAAAGGGGAGCTTCACCTTCAATTTAGCTTTCAGTAGATTATAGAATGTCCTGTTCCTAGCAACTTTCCAATTGGTCTTCATTATAAATTTCATATAGTTTTTAAAGGAACAGTAACACCAAAAAATGAACGTCTTTTAAAGTATATAAAATGTATATAAAATGTAATGTATTGTTCCCCTGCACTAGTACAATTGGTGTGTTTGTTTTAGAATCGCTACAATACTTTATATAAAGAAGCTGCTGTTTAGCAATGGGGGCATTCTAGATAACAGATAAGTACTACTATAGTTTATATAAACAAGCTGCTGTGTAGCCATGGGGGCAGCCATTCAAGGCTCAGGTTACATAGCAGATAACACATCACACTGTAGAATCCCATTGTATTCTATTACAGAGCTTATCTGTTATCTGCTAAGTAACCTGTGCCCTTTGTCCTTTTTCAGTTTCAATGGCTGCCCCCATGGCTACACAGCTGCCTGTTTATATAAACTATAGTAGTACTTATCTGTTATCTACTGTGTATCCTGTGCTTGAATGGCTGCCCCCATGGCTACACAGCAGCTTGTTTATATAAACTATAGTAGTACTTATCTGTTATCTACTGTGTATCCTGTGCTTGACTGGCTGCCCCCATGGCTACACAGCAGCTTGTTGATATAAACTATAGTAGTACTTATCTGTTATCTACTGTGTATCCTGTGCTTCAATGTCTGCCCCCATGGCTACACAGCAGCTTGTTTATATAAACTATAGTAGTGTTTCTAATGCAAACACATAACTTTAACCAATGCAGGGCAATACTATATAATATTTTAATTACTTTAAAATACTATTATTTTTTGGTGTTACTGTTCTATTGTTTGCCTTCTTCTGCTGACTCTTCATAGCATTCAAATGGGGGTCACTGACCCTGACATACAAGAAACTATTGCTCTTTGAAGCCACAATTTTATTGTTATTCTTTATCTTCCTTATCAGTCCTTCTCCTATTCCTATTCCAATGTCTTAATCAAGTCACTGCCTGGTTGCTAGGGTAATTTGGACCCTACAACCATATAGCCTCTGGTATACCAAACTAGAGAGCTGCTGAACAAAATGCGAACTGAAAACATAAAAAAATGAAGGCCAATTGCAAATTGACTCAAAATATCAATGTCTACATCATACTAAAAGTTAATTAAAGGCAAACAACCCCTTTAACTGGGATTTATTTTATAATATTGTATTTTCTATACAAGCAAAGATAGGATTACTAGGTAGATCCCTTGAAGTAATAATTAGGTATTGGTCCTGTAATCTAGAGCTCTGGACCTGGGCTTTTCCAGATAATGGATCTTTACATAATTTGGATCTCCATACCTTAAATCTACTAGAAATCATGTAAACATTAAGGGGCAGATTTATTAAAGTTGTTTTTTCCACAACAAAATCGAGTTTTCAAGGGTATTTTTTTTTAAACAGTGCTACGCAATATGTTGGCGCTATATAAATATATGTTAATAAAATAATAATAATAATAAAAAAAAATTCATTATCTAAAACCTGTCGAGGTCATGTAGGAGTCAACGGCAGAGGTCCCTTGAACCATTTGAAGATGTTAATAGCCTTCATGATGTTCCATTTCTTTCAGTGAATTTCACTCGAAAACTCGATCAATTCAAGTCTTTCAATTTGAGTTTTCGGGTTGTTGAACTTGAATTCACTGATTCAAGTTTTTTTCAATTCAAGTTTTTTTGGAGTTCATTTGAGGTCTAAAAAAGCTCATAAAGCTCTAAAATTCGACCTTTGATAAATAACCACCTAAGTGAACCCAATAGGCTGGTTCTGCTTCCAATAAGAATTAATTATATCTTAGCTGGGATCAAGTACAACCTACGGTTTTATTTTTACCGAGTAGCGATGGGTGAATTTAGCAGGCACGAATTCGTCCGTTTCGCCGCCGGCGAATAAATTCACTAATTTTCAGTGAAAATTAAATTACTTTAATGGCCGTCGGCGGGCGACAATTTTGATGTCGGTGAATTGTCGCTGGTGTCAAAATTGGGGTTTCGCTAATTTTTTGCCAGTTTTGCAAATTTTGCGGGAAATTCACGAAATTCATGCGAAGCGAAACTGGACAAATTTACCCATCACTATTACAGAGAAAAACAATACATTTACAAAAATTTTGATTATTTGGATAAAATGGAGTCTATGGGAGAGAACCTTTTCTAGATAGCAGGTTTCCAGATAATGGATCCCATACTTATAATATTAATAATAATAATAATAATAATAATAATAACAATATATTTATTGTTGTTCATTGAAGTCTTTATAAGGTGACTAGACATAAACAGTCCCAACCCCAGAGCCATAAAGAAATGGGAAATTATGGGAGCTGACGGATTGGAAATCATTCATTATACCATCTAATAAATACAACAGACGGCCGATTAAGTGCTTGTTAGTGATGGGTTGAATTTGTCCCGTTTCGCTTTGCCGTTAAATTTGCGACAATTTTGACGCTGGCGACAAATTTTTTTGCGCATCAAATTTTCGCACCAGTTTTGTGAATTTATTCGCCGGCGTGAAACCCGGAATTTCGGATAGAATTTGCGCCTGGCGAATAAATTCGCCCATCACTAGTGCTGATTAGTTTCACAGAAAGAAGTGAACAAAATGATGTAAGTGGCGGTGAATATAAAGCCAACAATACGTTTCGATGTAACATATAATCGCCGACATGATTTGGTACCAGGTCATTAACGATGGATGAAAAATATCCAGTGATTTAATTGTTCAGAGAGGCAGAGATGATTCTACTGTACACACACACACATATATATATAACTACATAGGAAATGTTAGCGGCTATCTGCCCAGCATGGAAAGGGTTGATAGTCTCAAAAATCTCAAAAATATGTTGTTGGTGTCAAATGTATCAATCAATTTATAACCCCTTCTATAACTCCCCCAAGATAAGTCATTATTAGAAAAACAACAATCATAAAGTTAATGTTACCATGTCCAGAGTATCGACGCAATATCTCATGAAAGAGAAAAATGAAAAATCGTTAAAAAAAAAAAAGTGAATTATAAGACAGGATAACAGTATCCTAGTGGGCTCAGCAGTGGGTTCAACGTCGTAACATCTTATTACTAGTATAAATTTAATCAGCAATACAAGATGTGAAATCTTTATAATGGAGAACAGTATAGACACAATTAACCTTAAACTACTCTACTAAATTTGTATTTCTTAAAGGGGGTGGTTCACCTTTAAATAAACTTTTAGTAGGATGTAGAGAGGGATATTCTGAGACAATTTGCAATTGGTTTTCATTTTTTATTATTTGTGGTTTTTGAGTTATTTAGCTTTTTATTCAGCGGCTCTCCGGTTTGCAATTTCAGCAATATGGTTGCTAGGGTCCAAATGAACCTAGCAACCATGCACTGATTAGACTAAGAGACTGGAATATGAATAGGAGAGGCCTGAATAGAAAGAAGAGTTATAAAAAGCAGCAATAACAATACATGTGTAATCTTACAGAGCATTTGTTTTTTGGTGGGGTCATTGAAAGCTGGAAAGAGTCAGAAGAAGAAGGCAAATAATTAAAAACCATAAAAAAGAAAAAAATAAGTCCAATTATAAAGTTGCTTAGAATTGGCCGTTCTATTAATTACTTAGGGACATATTTATCAAGGGTAGAATTTCAAAAACTTCAAAATTCGAATTCAAAAATACCAACCGAAATAATTTTTTTTGGTCGAATAGGTCCGTATCTGGCCGAATTCAAATCATACGAATCGAAGGAATAGCGCATTTGATCTAATTCAACGTTTTTCCCAAACAAAAACTTGGATTTTTTAAAGTCCACCAATTGACTCCAAATAGGTTCTAGGAGGTCCCCCATAGGCTAATACAGCAATTGACCAGGTTTTAGATGGCAAATGGTCGAAGTCGAACTTTTAAAGAGACAGCACAAGATAAATTTCGATATTCGAATTTTTTAAAAAAAAATTCAAATTCGAATCGAATTTGGACTATTCCCTATTCGAAGTACACAAAAAATAGCTCAAAATTTTTTTCATTAGAAAATTCACCTCGACCTTTGATAAATCTGCCCCTTAACGTTAACTTAAAGGTGAACCGCCCCTGTCAACGGGTTCTGTCAAGATATTTATGATGTAATTTTTATTAGTAAATTACACTGTGTACATTGCAAAGAATTCATAATACCATTTAAAACGTTATTCGTGAAGTGATAAATGTTTTTTTTTTCAGTTGTAATATTGGTTTGTAAGGCCATCTTAGGTCATGTGCTTTCAGAAAGAGCCAGCACATCACAATGCAACTGCTTTCAGATAAGCTATTGTGTTACTCAGTGTAACTGGAGGATTCATGACTTGGCTGAGCCAGACTTGGGTGCTTTACTATCAGGTGCTATTCTCATATGCTCAAAAGTACTTTACTTGTTTATGAAAACAACAATGACACCAAAACTGGCCAACCGAGAACCAAGCATCAGTCGTGTTCATGAATAGGCAAGTTTAAGAGATGTGGAAGTCTATTTACCGTATCAAAGGTCAGATTTTAGTGGTTTTAGAGGTTTTTGAAACCACAACTAAACTCACAAACTCTAAAACTAAGAATGTCATGACATTTAATTAAAGATCAAAATTTTAAAAAGTAAGAACGCAAAATAATGAGCTGGAAAATAGATACCTCTAATACCTCAAAAAATTCAAGTTTTTCAGACAATTCCTAGCAAAATTAAAAAAAAACTTCTAAAAGTCCGTTGATTTAAAATGGTCCAATAGGATCAGTGCAGCTCCCATTGACTTCTATAGGACCTCGACAACTTTTACCTGAAGAAGTTTTGTATTAGAGAGTTTCATGGTTTTTACACTTAATAATAATCAAATTTTTTTTTTTTTTTAAAAAAAGAGAAACCCACAAATTTAGATTAGTGGAAACATTTTTAGTGAATGGGCCCTTTACTGTACATGTATTTTGTAAAGCAAACGGCAACCCTCAAAATAAATTCTAACATTTTTTTTGCAATTTATATCTAAATTTAATATTCTAGTTATCAAAATGTCATCAGTTTTTTACACTGCTAAAATAATGAAATTGCAAAAACATTGCCATCTACTGGTCAGTTCTGCTAACTAGCCTGGCAGTCGAGAGGAACCCTAAAGGTGGCCATTCTTGAAAGATTCGCCGGACTACCGAACCGAATCTCAATCGTAATTTACATTTGCAAATTAGGGCTGGAAAGGAAAAAGTCGGGAAAAAAATTCCCTTCCCAAATCGAATTTGCATATGCAAATTAGGATTCGGATTCGGTTTGACCAGGCACAAGAATGTGGCTGAATCCGAATCCTGCTCAAAAAAGGACGAATCCTGGCCGAATCCCGATCCTGGATTCGGTGCAACCCTAGTGGCCATTGACTTTACAATTACGATCTTTACTGGAAAGATCGTTAATTTCAATACACTGAATCGTCAGATATACAGAGAGAAACAATAGAATTCTACCTGTATCTGACGATTCAGCACTGACAATGGGCGATATTCGGGTGCCCGTCTGTTCAAAATTTTCCAGCCAGCCCAATCAACGAGCCAACCGATATCGAAGTCTTCTGGCAATATCGGTCGGCTCTAGTGATGGTGCTAATTTCTCCTGTTTTGATTTGCCAGAAAATGTGATAATTTCCCGAAAATTGTGCGAAACGTTGAAAAATTTGCGGAAAATTCATGATACTCGAAAACTTACGACCGCGTCTATTTTGTATGCACTTTTGAAAAGTTGCTTGCGTCAATTTTGACGCAGACGTTAAAGTCAATGGGCGTCTGAATAGTGTTGACACGCATCGATTTTGATGCGAGCAACTTTTTGGACGCATGTCCAAAATTTTTGGACGCCATTGAATTTTTGCTGGTGAACTTTCGCGAGATTCTAGTTAATTTATTCTCCAGCGGTGAAATTCGGAAATTGGCTGCGAATTTGCGCCAGGCGAATTTATTCGCCCATCATTATTCGGCTCTTCTCCCACGCACGAATATCGTATGAAAATGTGTTTCGTACAATATTATCGGTGCATCTATGGCCGCCTTTAGAAGAAAAAGATGAAAGTGTTCTGATGTGGCTCCGTTTAGAAATGGAAGAGTAAGATCAGTTGAGTCTTTTCTGCCCTAAGCAGAGTATCATTAGAAGACTTTTCTCTCTTTCTAAATAAACCTTCTCAAAAGTCTTGATTACTGTTTTTATTTCCTTTAAGTTAGGGGAAAAAAATGTGGAACTGGAATATATCAGAGGATCCCTTAGCGTGGTTTTTTTAAGATAAAATACTTTTAATATAACCTACTGCACTTAATTGGAAAAAGCCCTTGAAGAGCAAATTTGTTCTGTGTTAAAAATAAATTGTTTAATATTTCCCGTTTTTATTTGTTGTCTTATTTTGATAGATTTGATGCTTTTCCACAGATGCCTGCATGCGCTGCCAAGCCTTCAATTGCTTTCCAGAGTTTTGGAAATGGAAAGCATTTCTTTGTACCATTAGACTGATGTCAGTTATGAAATTCTCACACTCCGAGTTGTCAGTAGCAAAATAGAAATTGGTATCCTGGGGTAAGAAAAAAAATACAACTGATGTTTTTGTTATACAGAGTGAAGAATGAAAAACAGAAGGAAAATGGCAAAGACAAGAATGCAAATGGTTGGAAACAGAAGCGGAATAAACAGTCGCTTAAGTAAAAAAGGTTTTATATAAACGGTCCTTATTTGTAAAGTGCACTGTTCCAAACTGGTGCTCCATAGTCCCCCAGGGAAAGTCAGACAAGAGGGGGACAACAATCTTACTAAGACAAAGGAGAGTTTACTATCAAGATTTCATCTGCCAGTGTGTAACTGTGAATAAAGTAGGGATGCACCAGATCCAGGATTTGTTTTGGGATTTGGACAAGATTAGGGATTTGGATTCAGCCGAATCCAAGGGCCTGGATGAGCTGAATCTAAATCCAAAAAAATCACAAGACTTGTCGTCACACAAACTCTTTTTTTCTCTTTTACCCTCATTTTCCTAATTTACATAAACAGATTAGGGTTCGGATTCTCTTCGGTATTCGGTCGAATCCTAAAATAGTGGATTTCGGTAGGGGCTGGTGGACATTGATTAAAATTACCTTCATTTAAATATTTCCCTTTAAATTCTTTGAATTGCCTACGGGGCAGATTTACAAAACGGCGAAGTTGGTAACGCTAGCGTCAATTCGCTATCGTTACCGCCCGCAGGGACATCGCCAATTTGCTAGCGGGCGCAGGCGTTAATTCGCTAGAGAAAGAGACAGGCGCTAGCGGTCATTCACACTCTATCGCCAGGCAGAATTCGCTCTGGCGAATGGACGTTATTCCGCAAATTCACTAAAATGCGGATTTTACTGAACGTTACCTCTTTCACCAGACTTGCCTTCACCAGCTCAGACCAGTTGAAGTGCATTGGAGAACATAGATCTTCCTCGATCTTCTATCACTTAAATCATGTTCTGTGAGTGGAAAATGCATCAAAGTTTAAAAAACATTGGCATCTTTTCCTTATTTCAGAGTGATAGCTTGTGAAATATTTTTGGGTAACTGGTTTCCCCCAGACATTTTCTAACATATGGAACTTTAACTTTACAGTGGGCGTAGGGAAATATAACTAGTGATGGGCGAATTTATTCGGCAGGCGCAAATTTGTGGCAAATTTGCGTGATTCGCCGCCGGCGAATAAATTCGCGAAACAAAAGAAAAATAATTTGTTATCAGACGATCGCGTAAAACGGGCGTCGACGTCAAAAATGGGCGTCAGCGTCAAAAAAACGGATGCCGGCATCAAAAACGAGACGCCGGAGCCGTTTCGCGAATTATTAGTTGGTTCATGAATTTCGCGGGAAATTTTTCGCCCATCACTAATTATAACAACTCTATTGTCTTTATTAAGGTTCCCTGGACTTGTGTTTCGCACTCCTCTTCAAATGCCGGCTTCATAGCCGCGCGCCTGTGCACCCCGCCTCTCTTGTGACATCATCGGCACGGCGGCACAGGTCTATAAAAGGAACCCGGAAGTCAGATGCGGGCGGGCGTGAGCTAGGTGAGGGCAGGTTAGGGTCGGGTGCTGGTCGCACTAATTTGTAAGTATATGCACCAACATTTAACATAAAGACGTTCATACAACTTTAAATTTCCTGCCCTATGCAAATTGACCCGATCACAAGATCCCTAGCATATGTTTCGCAAGGCGGAAATGAACGCTAGCGCATCATTACTATCACATGATCACATTGCCAAAATAACGCTAGCGAAAAGTCGCCAGTGTTCGGCGCCCACGACGAAACTCCGCATTTTAGTGAATTAGCCAGTTTTTAAATCTGCCCCTAAGTTGCCCCTGAGCTGCAGTTCGCTTAAAAGGAATTGGGGACATTGGAGATTTCCAGAGTTGTTGCCCATAGCAACCAATCAGATGTTTGATTTTGTTTCCTAACGTGTAGGTGACCGTTGAACTCTAATTATTAGTGATGGGCGAATTTGGGGCATTTGGCTTCGCCAAAAAATTTGCAAATTTCCAGTGAAATTCGCGAAACGGCAAAAAAATTCACGAAACGTCGCCGGCATCTCATTTTTGATGCCGGTGTCCATTTTTTTTTACGCCGGCGAATTTTTGCGAATTTATTCGCTGGCGGCAAATCGCGGGAATTTGCCCATCACTACTAATTATCTCCAGTGTTAGCAAACATGCCCCTTGGCCTGGCATCTCTGGAGCAAAGCATTGACAATGACCATAGAGAGATAAATATCTCTGGAGATCTCTGGAGATGTTGCCCATAGCAACCAATCAGATCTTTGCTTTTGTTTTCTAACTTGTAGGTGACTGTTGAAATCTAATTATCTCAGTGTTAGCAAACATACCTCTTTGTCTGGCATCACTGGTGAAAAAGAATTGAACACGACCATAGAAAATAACTCCAAAAGTCTTCTCTTACACATTCTCTTATTCTTCTAGCTTACCAGTCAAAATGTTGGGGTGCAGTATCTCTATTATACAAAAAAACAACTGATATCCAGTTGTGGGTGGAATAGTGATAAGTGCTTGATAGACACCTCAGAGCATGAGGCTCTACTCTCTTTCTGGAGTTTCTGTGTTAGCAGAGCAGCCAACGTCAAGCGAACATCCCAGAACTTGGTGACCTTTTTTCTACAAATGTATTTCTTCTCTGATCTTGGGGAACACTGGGCCACTCTATTGCATTGGGATCTGTTTTTGCAGACACTTTTGCAGAGTCATGATACATTGCAGGCCATTAGAAGAGGACCACCAGATCGCAACTGATTTTTCTTTTATTTATTTTTTGTAGCTATTCGCCTAAAACTCTACCTGCTTTGCCAGAATATTTCACAGCTGCGCTTAACCTTTATAGTGCCTGGTCTTCAAGATGTACAGTATGGCAACATCCCAAAGTACATGCAAAGTAGGAGGTAGGGGTTGGCTGGGGAACCGACCCCATTCATTCTGCCAGTGTAACTACAAACATCAACGCTTTGGGTGGGAGTACACTCCTGAAAGTTAATTATTGTGGGTACACTGGCAGAATAAATGGGGGTAAGATTCTCAGCCAAAACTTCCTGTGTGTGTGGTCTCTACTTCCTACTTTGCCTAAAACTATACCCCATACTTAGGGCAGGACCTTTCCATTGATTTGTTTAGCATACTACAAAATCAATTTCTAGTCCTACATGAGTACAAATAAGTTCTTCTTCCTTAAAGGGGAAGGAAACCTAGTCGGCGCAAACCCCCCACCCCCACTCCCGTTTGTTGCCCACCCTCCCTCCTCCCCCCTGGCCTACCAGTCCCGCTGGGCAAATGCCCCTAACTTGTTACTTACCCTTCTGCGCAGGTCCAGTCCAGGGAGTTCACAGACGACATCTTCTTCCATGCGATCTTCTTCCTGCTGTGAACGGCGTTTTAGCGCATGCGCAGTAGGATTATTTCGTCGGTACGGATCTACTGTGCATGCGCCAAAAGTC
The DNA here is from genome assembly GCF_017654675.1 of Xenopus laevis. NCBI lineage: Eukaryota > Metazoa > Chordata > Amphibia > Anura > Pipidae > Xenopus > Xenopus laevis. Next base: position 13,616,780 of record NC_054381.1, read on the forward strand.
ACGCGCATGCGCAGTAGATCGTACCGCCGAAATGATCCTACTGCGCATGCGCCGTTCAAAGCAGGAAGAAGATCGCGTGGAAGAAGATGTCGTCTGTGAACTCCGTAGACTGGACCTGCGCAGAAAGGTAAGTAACAAGTTAGGGGCATTTGCCCAGTGGGACGGGTAGGCCAGGGGGGAGGAGGGAGGGTGGGCAACAAACGGGAGGGGGGGTGGGGGGTTTGCGCCGACTAGGTTTCCTTCCCCTTTAAGTTCTTTTTCCACAATGACTTCTTTACAGGTCATCCTTTTATGGAATATCACAGAAACATTGTAGAAGTACATGAAGTACCTCCATCGCTTAAAATGAATTACACATACAGGATGAATGGAAAACAACAGAACAGAATAGGGATGGGCGAATAAATTCGTCAGGTGGCGAATTTCCGCGTTTCGCCGCTGGTGAATAAATTCGCAAAACTGTGGAGAAAATTAGCCGGTGAAAAATCCGCACATAAAAATTGGCTCCTTGCTGAAAATTATTCGGATGCCTGTTGACTTTAATAATAATTTGGACAAAATAGGCGCGAGTATAAAAATTGTCGCAGGTGCCAAAATCGATGCGCGTCAAAATAATTTTGACACCCATTGACTTTTTTTCGCGAATTTTGCGGGAAATTCACAAATTTTTCAGCGAAGCAAAACTGGACAAATTCGCCTATCACTGACAGACCTACAGATGGAGCAAGTTTAACTAAAGGCGTCTCAGCAACATTATTGTCCCCATTGTGTGCTCCAAATGCATATACAATATTGTCTGCTCCATCTGTAACTGCACCCTTGGAAGATGCCCTTTTTATAAAATTATCAAGAACGATCGCTCTTTTACATTATTAGCAATAACTAAATCTATCAGAGAGTTTGTCTTTGAAGAGAAAAATACCACATCAATAAATGAAAGAGCACCTTACTGGAAATGCTTTGTTTTATTTTCCAAAAAATCGAGCTTAGTATCTTCTGAAATTAGAACATTTATTGATGTTCTCTAAAAAAAAACCCCAAAAAACATAGTTTATGTCTGATTTCACATTAAAGTGATGTGCCAAAAATATCGGCTAAAGATGAGCATTTCAGACAGAATGATATATACAGCCCATTATTCGCTATGGTTACAGAAAACTAGACCATAATAGCTCTCTCTTTTATTCTCTCTCGTGACCCCTAAATATTTAATCTACTCTATCTGGCACCATTTGTATCTTTATGGTGTCTCGAATTTACACATTTGTGCTGTGGAGATAGTTAATATATATAAACTGGTTCCATTATATTTTACCAACATGAAGGCGGCTTCTTAGACCACTAGAAGCAGAAGCTTGTGAATTCTTAATAAGTTCCTTAGTGAATTGCACAAAGTGAGTTATAACTTAGCGGCCGTGCAAACAGATGTGAGTTTTTTTGCCATAATCCTTAGAAAAGAGAGCCTTAGATTTTCCCAACCAGCACCAACATTACACAAACAACTCAAGCTAATGCTTTAAAATAGCCACTTGGAAAGATCTGTAAAGGTCAATGTTATATCTAAGGAAAATGAGATGAGATAGTACATACTTTACATTAATTATGCATTCTTTCTTTGCCATCGTTGCAACGTGGCTGTGTGAAGAGTAATAGCCGCTAATATGCCTCTCGCTCATTTTCAGTTGAACATTATTTTTGGAGGAGATTGAAAGTGGCAAGGTTGCCCTGTCATTGATAGGCAGAATACAGGAAATCAATAAAAATGAAAATGTGGCACTTTAAATATATTCTGCCATCAGTAAGTCGCTTTGACAAATCTCCGGGAGTTAACATCAAGCGTAATATTACCGTAGTCAGGGTGTGGACTGTCACCTTTTGGAAACCGCAAAGGAAACCTTAATGTTTCATTTGAAATTGGCAGCACTGGCCAAATGGATTATCGGAGCTTTTAGCTGATCAAATAAATAAAAAAATAACTTCCTTCACTTGTTTCTTGTTCTATTTACAGTTGTTACAGGAAAAAAACTTCTGAGTGCTTTGAGGGGGCTTGATTACAGAGCAATTTCAGTGGCCCTGTTTGTGTTTGATAGAGTAAAACAGTGCAGCTGCAACTGACACCTCTGTGACTACTTTGCCTTACAGAATGGAATGTACAATGCACAGCAGCACTATAGATGTCCACTGCTGTGTGGAGAAAAGTCCACCTCTTCTGTAGAATTACTATCAGAAAGCGCCTCCCTTAGAGAAAGTCTATCCTGCATAGGAGGTCTTATAGGAGAATAGGAGTCTTATGGAGTTATAACAGTCTCAAACATTGACCAAAAATGGGACACATGACTGGAGAAGGGTTGGGAAGAAAGGGCTGGAAAAGGCTTGGGAAGAAAGGGCTGGAAAAGGCTTGGGAAGAAAGGGCTGGAGAAGGGTTTGGTAGAAAGGGCTGGAGAAGGGATGGGAAGAAATGGCTGGAGAAGGGTTGGAAACAAATGGTCGGAGAAGTGTTTGGAAGAAAAGGCTGGATAAGGGTTTGGAAGAAGTGGCTGGAGAAAGGGTTGGGAAGAAATGGCTGGAGAAGGACTGGGGAGAAATGGCTGGAGAAGAGTTAAGAAAAAATGGATAGAGAAGGGTGTGGAAGAAATGGCTGGAGAAGAGTTTGAAACAAATGGTTGGATAAGGGTTTGCAAGAAGTGGCTGGAGAAGGGTTGGGAAGAAACGGTTGGAGAAGGACTGAGAAGAAATGGCTGGAGAAGAGTTAAGAAGAAATGGATAGAGAAAGGTTGGGGAGAAATGGCTGGAGAAGGGTTGAGAAGAAACATCTGGAGAAGGGTTGGGAAGAAACATGTTAAGAAGGGTTGGGAAGAAATGGTTGGAGAAGGTTTGAGAAGGTTTGAGAAGAAAGGGATAGAGAAGGGTCTAGAAGAAATGGCAGGAGAAGGGTTGAGCAGAAACCGACGGAGAAGGTTTGAGAAGATACTGCTGGAAAGAAACAGCTGGAAAAGGGTTGGGAAACTTCTCAGCACCCAACCTTGACTTGTTGATCACTTTTTGAAAAGGGTACAGAACTTCAGCTTCAGTATTCCTTTAAATGAGTTGTTCACCTTTAAGTTGGGATGCTTTATTTCTAGCAAATTTACTTTACTTTTTATAACTTATCTTCCTGTTCAGTCCTGCTCCTATACTTATTGCAGTGACATATTCAAACCTACTAAGGAAAATAAGACCCTGGGCCACCAGCTAGCTGCTGAATTACCTCTGAACTGGAGAGCTGCTGAACAAAACGTTAAATATCTGAAAACCCATTCCAAAATGTCTCGGAATAGCAATCTCTACATTATACTAAAAGTTCATGTTAAGGTGAACAATCCCTTTAAGACTGCAAGTTTAACACTAATGTAATTGCCTTTTATGTCAGTTTAAGTATTCAGTTGCTGGTACATAACTTAAAAGCTAGAAGAACGATGTTTGTGCTTTATCTTCTTTCTTGCTATATGTCAATCAATAATTTCAATGTCATACTACGCTCCTCAGAAAATGAAAGAATAATTCCATACATTATTCCAAAACAACGTGGCACAATGTGATCAGAGTGAATAGCTGGAAGAGTGGAATGGTTGAAGAATAGCAATGACAATAGTGATGTGGATGTATTTAATGGCTCAGGCTGAACACCATTGTTACATGGCATTGTTCTGGCACAAGCTATACAATAGTATGTTTAGAAATTAGCCAGGAATTAAAGCATAATAACTATAACAGGGGCCTAATGCACATACATTTGTGTTACAGAACAATAAAAAAAGAAAGGACAAGAGCTGGAAGGGTACAAAGAAAATGAAAATATTAATGATTCAAACGGATGGAAGCAGGCCAACCAAAGTAATTAAATAAATTAGTTAACGGTTTTAGAGTTCAACACATTCGTTTTTCAGACCCTTCTCTATCCAAAAAGTCTTGATTTGAAAGAGAAAAAAAAGTGACCTTTTATACAATTTTTGTAATAACTACTATTTACAGAAATGTAAACGCTCAAGAATGGTATTGTAAGCAATTCTGCAATTTGTTATTCAATATTTTTTCTAGATAATAGCAATTATTAACATTGTTAATGAAACTGAAATAACAGCACCACCTGCTGGTCGGTTCTGCCGAACAGGCTCTCGTGGAGAGAAATGTCAGAAGAAAAATACGAAACTCTTCTGATGTTGCTCTGTTTAGGAACGATCGACTATTGTAGATAAAGACAGACAGACAAGACTTATGTCAGGGACCCAGTAGATGTAGGTAACCCAGATTTGTGCAAAAGGGCAGGCATTTATATCAAAGAGTTGGGTTTGGGGAAAGTTTGGGCCTTGCTATTACTATAGGCACCATCTCTCCCTACTATACCTGCTATCCCACAGTCACACTCCCTTCCCAGAGACTATTATCCCACTGTTACTATAGACACCATCTCTCCCTACTATACCTGCTATCCCACAGTCACACTCCCTTCCCAGAGACTATTATCCACTGTTACTATAAGCACCATCTCTCCCCTACTATACCTGCTATCCCACAGTCACACTCCCTTCCCAGAGACTATTATCCCACTGTTTACTATAAGACACCATCTCTCCCTACTATACCTGCTATCCCACAGTCACACTCCCTTTCCCAGAGACTATTATCCACTGTTACTATAGGCCCACCATCTGCTTCCCAGCCCCCTACTATACCTGTTCTTAGAACCATCTCTCCCACAGTTCCACCACTCCCTTCCCAGAGACTATTATTCCACTGTTACTATAGACACCATCTCTCCCTACTATACCTGCTATCCCACAGTCACACTCCCTTCCCAGAGACTATTATTCCACTGTTACTATAGACACCATCTCTCCCTACTATACCTGCTATCCCACAGTCCACACTCCCTTCCCAGAGACTATTATTCCACTGTTACTATAGACACCATCTCTCCCTACTATACCTGCTATCCCACAGTCACACTCCTTTCCCAGAGACTATTATCCACTGTACTATAGGCACCATCTCTCCCTACTATACCTGCTATCCCACAGTCACACTCCCTTCCCAGAGACTATTATCCACTGTTACTATAGGCACCATCTCTCCCCTACTATACCTGCTATCCCACAGTCACACTCCCTTCCCAGAGACTATTATCCACTGTTACTAATAGACACCATCTCTCCCTACTATACCTGCTATCCCACAGTCACACTCCCTTCCCAGAGACTATTATTCCACTGTTACTATAGACACCATCTCTCCCCTACTATACCTGCTATCCCACAGTCACACTCCCTTCCCAGAGACTATTATTCCACTGTTACTATAGACACCATCTCTCCCTACTATACCTGCTATCCCACAGTCACACTCCCTTCCCAGAGACTATTATTCCACTGTTACTATAGACACCATCTCTCCCTACTATACCTGCTATCCCCACAGTCACACTCCCTTCCCAGAGACTATTATTCCACTGTTACTATAGACACCATCTCTCCCTACTATACCTGCTATCCCACAGTCACACTCCTTTCCCAGAGACTATTATCCACTGTTACTATAGGCACCATCTCTCCCTACTATACCTGCTATCCCACAGTCACACTCCCTTCCCAGAGACTATTATCCACTGTTACTATAGGCACCATCTCTCCCTACTATACCTGCTATCCCACAGTCACACTCCCTTCCCAGAGACTATTATCCACTGTTACTATAGACACCATCTCTCCTTACTATACCTGCTATCCCACAGTCACACTCCTTTCCCAGAGACTATTATCCCACTGTTACTATAGGCACCATCTCTCCCTACTATACCTGCTATCCCACAGTCACACTCCCTTCCCAGAGACTATTATCCACTGTTACTATAGACACCATCTCTCCCTACTATACCTGCTATCCCACAGTCACACTCCTTTCCCAGAGACTATTATCCACTGTTACTATAGGCACCATCTCTCCCTACTATACCTGCTATCCCACAGTCACACTCCCTTCCCAGAGACTATTATCCACTGTTACTATAGACACCATCTCTCCCTACTATACTTGCTATCCCACAGTCACACTCCCTTCCCAGAGACTATTATTCCACTGTTACTATAGACACCATCTCTCCCTACTATACCTGCTATCCCACAGTCACACTCCTTTCCCAGAGACTATTATCCACTGTTACTATAGGCACCATCTCTCCCTACTATACCTGCTATCCCACAGTCACACTCCCTTCCCAGAGACTATTATCCACTGTTACTATAGACACCATCTCTCCCTACTATACCTGCTATCCCACAGTCACACTCCTTTCCCAGAGACTATTATCCACTGTTACTATAGGCACCATCTCTCCCTACTATACCTGCTATCCCACAGCCACACTCCCTTCCCAGAGACTATTATCCACTGTTACTATAGACACCATCTCTCCCTACTATACCTGCTATCCCACAGTCACACTCCCTTCCCAGAGACTATTATCCCACTGTTACTATAGACACCATCTCTCCCTACTATACCTGCTATCCCACAGTCACACTCCCTTCCCAGAGACTATTATCCCACTGTTACTATAGGCACCATCTCTCCCTACTATACCTGCTATCCCACAGTCACACTCCCTTCCCAGAGACTATTATCCACTGTTACTATAGGCATCATCTCTCCCTACTATACCTGCTATCCCACAGCTACTACTACTACTCTCTTACCTTACTACCTTACTATACCTATATTGTCTGATAATGGCTTTTTGCAAGAGATAATGAATGTGGTATGATATTAATGAATGTGGTATGATTAATTTAAAGTTTTTAGGTAGTTACACATTAGCTAAAGAGCCATAGACTGGTAATTCCTTCTTCAGTTGTGTGTTACTTGCCCTTTTAGCTTTATAATCTAATGTCACTGATCAGGGCACCCAGTATTTTTTCTGCCATCCATTTCTTATCTCTATATAAAACAAATCTGTAAAATGAACTAGAACCAATGGGAATCAGGCGGCTGGGTTATTGCAGTTATTCCATTTGTTAAATCCACCATCACAGAATGTTTTATTTATAAATACCGCATTGGACACCAGAGACAATACATTGGCTAACAAAGCTACCTCATCAAATTCATGCAACAGCTGCGGGTATCCTTCAGCGCATACAGGGAAAATAATAAGGCTTTTAAGCATTGTAATGTGAAAGACTGGATCGCTTGTAAAAATCCAGCTTCATAAATATGCAATTTTTCTTTACTTATGGAAAGAAAAGGAACGTCCTGAATTAACGTTAATGCAACCTTGTCTAGGGAAGTTTAATAATCAATGTGTTTTGTCAAACACCTATTGTACTAAGTGGAGTCGGAGAGACAGAGAAGGGAGCCCTTGAGGCAGTTTCACAATGACAGAATTCTGCGCCGCTGATGAGATGCAAGTAGAAAGCTTAGAGGTAAATTAATTGTGTATTAAAATGCAGGAATAAAGCCAGGGTCAAGGTAAAGCGACAAAGGGAATGAACTGTTTTATATTAAGTATGTAAAAGAATAAGCCATTGTTGTCCTTTTATTCTAATTACCTTATAAAACAATCTTAAAGGGATACTGTCATGGGAAAAAACATTTTTTTCAAAATGAATCAGTTAATAGTGCTGCTCCAGCAGAATTCTGCACTGAAATCCATTTCTCAAAAGAGCAAACAGATTTTTTTATATTCAATTTTGAAATCTGACATGGGGCTAGACATATTGTCAATTTCCCAGCTGCCCCAAGTCATGTGACTTGTGCCTGCACTTTAGGAGAGAAATGCTTTCTGGCAGGCTGTTGTTTTTCCTTCTCAATGTGCTTATGGTTTGTTTTTGTTCCAAAAACTGCAGATTGTAGACTCAACACAGTGTTGAGGAACATTAATATTTTTTGCACCATATTCATTGAATAGTACAGACCAATGGAGGAGTCTACTGTTGACAACATATTGAAAATTACATTGAACAGGTTGGTGTCAAGGCATATGCATTTTCCCCCAACCAAATGCCAGCCTTTTATCCCAGAAATCCCCCCCTAGGAAAACAAACAAACTGACATTTCAGAGTGGATGTATTAAGGCCACAGTTATATTAAAGGGAAGTAAAGTCTAAAACAGAATAATGCTAGAAATACTGTATTTTGTTTACGAAACATAAACATGAACTTACTGCACCACTAACCTAATAAAACAAATGATTCATGCTTTCAAAGTTGGCTGCAGGGGGCTGTCATCTTCTAACTTTATTAAACATCTTTGAAAAGACCAAGACTGTGCACATGCTCAGTGTGGTCTGGGCTGCTTAGGGATCGTCATAAATGATCAAAACAGCACAAGTCAAATAATATCTGCCAGAAGCCGATACAACAAGACTGATTAATAATCAGACTATACAGACTGCACTGGCTCCTGTGTTGTCATGTAATCTAATGTGCATTAATATATTTTTTGTATTGTTTTATACAAACTTACTCCAACTCTCTAGAACCAGTGACTACAGCAAAGTAATCCTCCAAATAGAATCCCAGTTTATCTGTATAAATCTGGCTCCATGATCTTTGTCCCTGCAGCTGGAGTTGGAAACAGTAAAGGGGATGTAAAGGCAAAAATAAATCCAATACAAATCTCTACACAGTCGCCGACTGCTCTACAGGGAAACAAACAAAGCTGCTTGAGTTCTGCATGGCTGGGAAGTAAGATGGGGGCTCCCCCTGCTGTTCATAAGTATGATTGTTTCCTTGCAGAGCAGTTAGGGACCATCTGACAATTCCTATTCACAGCAGTAAATGAAGGGAGAATCTCACTGCATACAGTCAGGTTTCTTGTAAAAACGGTACACATTTTTTAATTAAAGCATATTGGGGATAGGTTTCTTTTTCATTAAAGAAAGTAAAAATTGGATTTTATTTTTTTGCCTTTACATGCCCTTTAACACCATGATCAATAGACTGAGAATAGTTATGATGCCCTGGTAAGCCCCACATGGTCCTCCATACTTTTCATCTGCAGTCATACTTTTCACTGGCTGGCACCTTTCTTCACAGTTGCATTTTTTGGGACAGTGTCTCCGGACCAAGGCACTTATGTGGTGTGGTGGCTTGAAAATGTTATGGTCATAACTTTGTAACAAAAAAACCCTGTTTTTAAAAATACTGTATATACTTTCATACATACTTTATTACAAATAAAACAGGGGACCGTGAATGTGCATTGTTCCATCCCTTTTTAGAATTTTTGTTTTCTTCTGTATATTGTAGTTAATTGTAGGCCACTTCCATTGTACTTATATTTTACTTAGCCTTGGAGTGCTCCCACAACCCTGATTTTTGTAAATTCTTTTTTTTTTTTTTTTCAGTTTCTTGGACCATTAACAATAAACCCATCAGAGAAGCATTTAGAACTTGCAGAGCAGTCAGAGCTTTATCTTTATCAGCAGCACCAAACTTTCTTTTCAGGCCGGAGGAAGAGCCTAAGTAGACGCTGGTGAAGAGAAGACGACGCAAAATCAATAGAGGCAGTTAAGTCGATCTCAGCATATAATTAATTATGTTAGAACTCCTGGAACACGGGGCCAACACACACTTCTTGTTTTAGGAATGACATACAGTCACAAATCATTTAATTGCATCAATGTGGAAAATATACATAACCTATTGAGTGGAAAGGCATTGCAGCCTTCTTTCTTCTACAAGATGTGTTCTCTGGGCAAAATAAATTGGCCTTTCAAGATAATGTGTGCAATCTGTAAATGGAAGAAATACCTTTTTGTTGGCCAAGGATGAACAAAGAATCCAATTTCATTTTCTTTCCTTAACTTTAATAAGCAGATCAGTAATGGAGTCCTTGTTCTGATCATTATAAAGCACCCCTGTTAGGAGGATGGTTTTCTTCTCTGATTCTTTGTTTCTCTACCAACAACATGCACTAATCTTACAATTACGTGAGCCACTGGGACTAGAACGGTCTCTAGATAATCCCAATTCCTCTCACACTCATTCAGATACTTTAATTGGCTTCTGATTAAATTGACTTCAGTGTGTGGAATGTGAACGATTGTAAGTTCCATTGGGGCATTGGTGTATTTTATTCCCTAGGGCAGTGCTGTCCAACTTCTGAGGTACCTGGGACCATAATTTTTCTGGTCTGCGTGGTGCAGGCTGATGATGGAAGTCAGTGTTGACCACTTCCCCTTTTAAACCACACTCACTTTAAACTACATCCATGTTACCACAATACCTTTTAAGACCATGTCCACATTAATGGTGGTAGCAGACCAAAAAACCAAATGGTTGGTGCTCATTGCAGGGATATCACTCCTCACTCATATGTGAAATAATCCTTATGTCATTACAACATACCATTAAATTCACATGCATGCCTCCTGTAGGAGCATATAATTAAAAACCTCATGTCCCATAGGTAGCATAGGGCAGGCAGAGTAAGGCACACACAGGGAGCATAGGGCAGGCAGTGTATGGCACACACAGGTAGTGTAGGGCATACTTAGAGTTCCCTGTATACCTCAGCCTGCAGCCTTGTGTCTTTATACAAGCCCATCAGTTACTCCTAATAGCCATATAATTTACAGTAGGGGTACATTAACCCTTATAATACACAAGTGATACTCAGAGTTCCCTGTGTAACTCAGCCTGCAGAAACATTCAGCGTTGCTGTTGGGATTCCAAATTCTCTACGAGTCCTGCGGTAAACTTCCAAATTAATTAAATTAGCTCAATGCCGGTTTCAAGCTCACCCTTCAATTCTGTTGTTCCGGGTGCACAAGGCCACAGACCCCTCGTTAAATCACCGGATCAAACTCCCAAGATATGTAGGTATATAATCTTACCCGGACTTCGTTGTGACCCAGGTGCAGCCTCCTTTCGGATCACATCAAGGAATCGCTTACTCATTAATTCATATACCCTACACAGGTAGTGTAGGGCATACTTAGAGTTCCCTGTATACCTCAGCCTGCAGCCTTGTGTCTTTATACAAGCCCATCAGTTACTTCTAATAGCCATATCATTTACAGTAGGTGGTACATTAAGCCTTATAATACACAAGTGATACTCAGAGTTCCTGTATAACTCAGCCTGCAGCCTTGTGCCTTTATATGGTCACAGAACCCACCAGTGACTTCTAATATCCTTATCATTTACAGTAGGGGGTACATTATCCCTTATAATACATGAGTGATACTCAGAGTTCCCTTTATAACTCAGCCTGCAGCCTTGTGTCTTTATATGGTCACAGAAACCCACAGTGACTTCTAATATCCTTATTATTTACAGTAGGGGGTACATTTTCCCTTATAATATGTGAGAAATACTCAGAGTTCCCTGTATACCTCAGCCTGCAGCCTTGTGCATTTATCCCTTATAATACATGAGTGACAGACCCACAAGGGCACAATCAAGTCCTGCATTTCAATGAGTGACCCCCCAATCACCATAGACTCTGCCCACTTCCTACTAGAATTAGAATTTTCTGCAGTTCAGAATTGACCAGTCAGAGCAGGGAGAGCTGTTATGAAATATAATGAAAATATAATGAAAATATGGATTACATTTTCATTAATTAATAGATTCTCAGTATATAGTTAGAGTGAAAAAATAAGATGGCCAAAACAAGAGAGAAACCCTTCAACATGAGCAAAACGGGTGTATGAGGAAGAGCGCAGTGAAGGTCGCGGGGATATAATGATTTACATCAGTGCAGACATTTGTGCCGCTTAGGAAAGTCAGAACTAATATTACTGGAAAGTGATCTCATTAGAACAATATCAATATTAAATTATCTTATTCAAATATTTTCTCTCTTTTTTTTCCATCCCCTGGCCTGTCTCTGTTTGCTTTCTCTCTGGCATGAAGGCCACGTGCCCAGTTTCACAACAAATTTACTGGAAAGGAAGATTTAGAATAATGTTTTTTAAAGATTAATTCAATACTTTTTTGAGGGCCAGAGTCCATGTAATAACTCATTATAAAAGTATATTGTCTTACAAAAACTGAAACCCTTTGATACAAGCTGGCCTCGCCTCTTGAGATGTCTACATAGCCCTCAGAACTTATAGGTCTCCTTGGATTCTTGTGCATTAAACACATATTAATGTGTTGGGGAAGAACCTCTACTATGTGGACGGATGATTCCAGTATGGCCAGACTGTATATTAGCAAGAGGTGGGGTGCCAGTAGCTTCATGAAGCCAAAATAATACCTATTGTAATGGGTAGAAGGGGCAGCCAAATGATTACCGTGCTTTTACCACAGCTGACGACCAATAGTATAAAGACATGCCAGCTTTCCCATATTTGTAAGCCCCTCTCCTGATCTCCCACAGTAACAAGTCTTTTGCTGTCAGTTCCCCTATAACCTCATCCATTGAATGTCCTCTGATATTGTCTGAAGCCTTGGAGCAGAGAGAATGGCAGGGAGTGTGGATTGGGTCATGTCAAGGGCTAAGCAAGGGCAGGGTCATCAGTCCATCCAAGATGCCCCCAGATTGCTTAGGATTTAGATCGGTATCTCTCAGAATACTTTTACATTGCAATCCTCTTGGTAAGCTGGGCCTTCTCAAGATGTTGGAGGAAAGGTGTGATGCTGCTGATCTGTAAACCATATACACCACATGTAGAAAAAATGTGGCACTGGTGGTTATATTATTGGCACTAGTTGCTTTATTAACAAATAATACATGAAATGAGATTAAGCAAGTACAAAGGATTATGCACCATTTCCCATAGGAGATTGTGAAGGAATAGTCTCACAAGTAAAGACCATAGTGATTCTGGATCTTCTCCAATGGAAGCCTCTCAAGCATGCGAAATACACTTTCCCAAAACATCATCCTTACCTTTAGGTGGGCATCACCCTGGGAAGTACTAACTCCATGCCAATAGCACTTTATATGATGAACTCTTTGAGTCTTCATGAGGTTCTTATATTGTGCACTAAGATGCATGTCATCTTCTCCTACAGGATTAAGTCATTTTCTGGCTGAAGGTAAGCCTATGAATCTTTTTTTTTTTGCATTCCTGTGCACTTGTAAAGTAACTGCGGTGGAGACACCAATGTGGAAAATTCATGTTTAGTATCCTGCATTTATTGAGATATAGGCATCAGCATCAATCTAATGCTTGCAATCTGAACTGAGGTTAGAATTTATAGTTGCATGTAGGACAACCCTGGTTTAAAGAAACCACCCGAACAAAATTAAAGCTGAAGTGGGAATATATAAATTCTAAGACCTCCATTGGGGAGAGAAAACATTCTAGGCCCAACTCAAGCTGTGCTGTGTGTAGCCAGAAGATTATGTTCATAGCTCAACTAAAATCTAGAGAACCTACAGGGGCACAATAAAGAGTGTTGAAGCTTTATATACATGAAATGTAATATTGAGGACATTGTCTCTTTTATTTTTGCCTATATGTAATGCAGGGGCGCTCCACCAATGAGGCAAGTTGAGGCTGCAGCTCCCCCCTGTTTGCCAGGGGCAGCAAAAATTGCTCTCCTGGTAACTAAGCGCCAAATTTCCGCTTTTCAACCAGGAAATTCAGCTCTTCTAGTGCAGAGAGTGCAATTGAATTCTCTGCACTGGCGACGTGGACCACCCCCGACCCCTCCGGTGCAACGTGGACCGCCCCCCCCCTTGGGCACTGAAGAGGTGAGTCTTGTGGAGAGGGGTGGGGGCAGCAAAAGGAAGGTCGCCTCAGGCGGCAAAATTACCAGGACCACCCCTGATGAAATGGGAAAATGTAAAGCTAAGACCAATATGTGATAATTAGGAGATTGTTAATTGGACAGAATAAATTGCATTATTTAGGGAAACCAGCCCTTTGACTTCTATACTACTAAATATTTTAGTCTGAAGCATGCTGCCTTCCATAATTGTTTCTGCATGACAGTGAGCATGCAACTGATATCCAATTACATTATTGATCTCTGACCATCTTCGGTCAAGACTCATTACTTTTTAGAAGACCTATCTCCTGCCAGGATGCTGTTCATGGAACACTCAGAAGAGGTAGCTCAAGAGCTCATTATTTGAGAAACAATCCTGGTTACAGTTTTCAAATCCTAATGGAATTCTGAAGATGTGAGCATCTTTATATCGCTGCCCTTTTGTTTTCAAGGAGTTGATCCTAAAACATTTAATAATGTAACCACAAGGACTGGTGCTTTAAAATGGACACAATAGAGAGAAAATATTCATGCAATTCATTAAAGGTGAACCAAAACAAGTCATCTGAGCCTATTGATGCAACCTGCTGTGGGAACTTTGGAGCTAATGCCGGATCACCAGTGGTGGTGGCTCCAGGTTTCTTCAGCGTCAATGGGTACATTGGTAACCATGGGGAGCTGCAGGAGCATGTTTGGATGACAGTATAATGTAAACCCTGAGAGCAACTTTAGCTCCCTTCCAGAGGCCCATTTGCTGCACCACACCACCAGACCAAGTAGGTAGTGATTTATTGGCTAAAAAATGCAGAGTAGTGCAGTGTTGTTGACAAGGTTCATCTTGCACCACTTTAGGTCCTAATCAACACCTGGGCACACACACAGTTGCAGCAAGGTCTGGAGCCACTTCAACTGGTCATGATCCTGTAGGCAGATCAAAGAGAAGAAGACCCAAAGACACAAGATGATGCTATTCAACCCTGCTGCACTATTCTGCATTTTTTACCCAAGTTAATTCATACATGCTGTTTTGTTAGCATCTGGTGGTGCAGTTCATGAGGGAGGCCTCTAGCAGGGGGCTAAGGTTCGGTCTCCTCTATGGTACATTCATCCAAAAATGATCCTACATATATAGTACACATCTATGCCTACTGATGTTGGAGAACCCTGGAGCTACTGCCACTGTGGACCTGACGGTAGCTCCAGGGTTCCCCAAGTGAGTAGCCACATCCAACTGTGATGCAAATCTAATGTTAAACACACTCCACAAGTGAAACAGAACCTACTCTCAAAATGCTGCTTATATGGTTGGCTTTAAGGGCAAATAATTGGGCATGCACCCTATTTATATTGTATGTAGGATGTTTCTTGTAACTAACAGGGCAGTTCCCCATTAAAAATGTATAAATCTAAACAAACTCTAAACAGTATAGAGAAGAATAATAAGCACGCTGGTGGCCCTGCATATGATAGAACCCTCCTGTGAATTGCGTGTAAACAGCATGATTTTCTGCTGACTGATAAACAGTTTGTGCATTAAAAATGAATAGAGACAAGAACAAGCTATCTGGATAGCAGGGCCTCGGAAAAGCAGCTGGAGGTTGTTCAGTGGTACCTGATTTTCCTCAGAGAGGCTGATCATTCCATGCTTTTCTCCCATCCTCTGTTTGCAGGACATCTGCTGCTTCTGTTAGGCATGTTCCTAATTGTTGTCTTCTATTGGAAATGCTGAGGGGGGAAGCAACCCTGGGCAATACAGAGACATGTATAGCTGTAAACAGCATGTGTTTCATTGTTAAAAGATTTCTTTGCAACTAAGCTCATCTGCAGTGGCATCGAGAGCCAGTGATCATTACTTATTTATTTTTTAAAGGGGAAATATACTGCATTGCTCTCCGGCCTGTGGCTTTCTGGTTGTTAACAACTGATTGCACTGAAAAGTGCCTAAGGGATTTATGTTGTGTGCTTCAATCTTCTTCCACCAAAGCTGCTTAAATATTGATTGGATCAAATGGTATTGTATTCCTTCTAAATAACTTGGATAAGAATGGTTCTTGCCTAAAGGGCCATTATACACTTAAAACCCTGCTCTGTTGTGCTTCTCTCTGTACAGGCTATAAACAAGCTTAGGGGGCTGTTCCTGCAGAAATCTATTTAACACCAGGGAATGCTTATTCTGGTATCTGTACAGGCTAGAGACTGCAGAGGCAATCGTTATGCAAGGCTTGCGGGACAACCACCTAGTGGTATATGAGTGAATACCTTCATGGTGTGGTACATCCACCTCAATACCTCCAGTTGTCCCTGTTAGAATAATATCAGCCACTGACACAACAGTAAGACTTAAATGATAACTCCTTCATTAGAAAGGTGGCTCTAATGTACTGTAATGTGTGGATCTTCTGGTGGCATGAGCTATCGCCCCTTTTACTGCTCATCAAGCTGAAGCCCTTCAGTTAGACTTCATCCTGTCCTCCATGGCTGTGACTCTTCTTTGGGTTTAGAGGTTTGATTCAGGGCACCCCTCCAGCTCTAATGAACATTTACTGTATAGTGAAGGTGGAGGCAAATGTGTAATGGCAAAAAATGTGAAAAATAGCAAATTATCCATTCACTTATAGGCTTTTAGAATTTTAAAGAGCAGCTTTGTAATAGTAATGGTTGGAGGTTAACAGCTTAAGGCAGCAATTCCCAACTAGTTGCTTGTGAACATGTTTCTCACTAACCCCTTGGCTGCTGCTCCCAGTGGCCTCAAAGCAGGTTCTTATTTTTGAATTCCAGGCTTGGAGGCAAGTTTTGGTTGCATATAAACCTGATGTACTTCTAAAGAGAGCTTCCGGTAGGTTGCCAGTCCACGTAGAGGAGGCTACCAAATGGCCTGGCATCCCCAGGAACTTTTTTATTCTTGTGTTGCTCACCAACTGAATGTGGCTCATGGGTAAACCCCTGGCTTAAGAGTTCCCCACCAAAAAGCGAGTGTTGGAGTGTGCCTGCTCTTTTCACTACCCACCTGTGACATGGCTTGGGTCTTTGCCATGCATACTGAACTGGACCAGAGTTCTCTAAAGGCTTCATGTGTAATGATGGGGGAATTTATTCGCCCGGTGCGAATTCAAATGGAATTCAAATGAACGCCAGCTTCCTCTTTTTTTGGACGCCGGCGAAATTTTTCCAAAAACAGACGCTGGTGTCCAAAAAAACAGAGACACCGGCTCCATTTCGCACATTTTTTGCCGTTTTGCAAATTTCGCTGGAAATTCAGGAATTTTTCAGCGAAACGCCAAAAATTCGCCCATCACTATTCATGTGAGTTCCATCCATTACACCTGTATGACATTTTAAGAAGGGAATGGACCTGCTTTCCTACAGTAAACATTTTTTGTAGGGTATAAGGATCTATCAGGGTGTTGGGGCACAGACTCTACTTATTGTTTATATTAAAGGATGTTATTTTGTTTTGTGGTGCACATTGGTTCCCAAAGTGGCATCTTATCACAAGTCTGGGTGTCTATCTTGTCCGGTGATCAGTAAGATAAAGGGCAAAACCTTTAGCAAAACAGTAGACAGAAAGACACTCTCCATAAAAAAACATTGCCCCAAGTCTGAGAATTAAAGCCCTGACTTAAAATCAGTTGGCATTGTGTTAAACTAGCAAGCATCTCTGGCTTCAACAAGTGCTAGGAGTTAGGCTAGTAACCCCCCGAATTTGGTCTGTAGGAATGGAGGTCCTTAGGGAGCAAAAGTTCTTGAGAAGAAGGATAAGACTTTTAAGTGCCACTTGGTAAACTTTCCATTTTGCTCCAGGTCTTCTTCTCCTTGACTTCTAGGCTTATACGGTACTTGACTTCTGATTCCCAGTGATCGGCAAATTTGTCCAGTTTCGCCGAAAAATGAGCAAATTTCCTGCGAATGGCGAGAAATTACAGAAGCACGAATTTTGACGCCTGCATCAATTTTGATGCCCACATTAAAGTCAATGGGCGCCTGAATAATGTTGACGCGAGTGACTATTCCAATGCATATCCAAATTTTTTTTGACGCTGGTGAATTTTTGACACAGTTTCACGAATTTATTCGTTGGTGGCAAAACGTGAAAATTGGCCGCAAATTCACACCTGGTGAATTTATTCGCCCGTCACTACTGGTTCTATCTTGCTCTTTATGGATAAAGTCAACCCCAAGTATTGTAACCTTAAACCTAAAAGCATGATACAGAATCTCAATCCTGTGCCCAGGATCTCATACATTACAACGTCAACAACAGAAAAAAAACATCTGCTGCAAATATTGACTGAACTGTGTCATGCTGATAACGGAACTACACCAAGGCTGATAGAAAACAAAGCCAACCAAAGGGATTCCCTTATGATAATATTTGCTTTCATGTTGCTCTGCCTGTGTCTTTTCTTCTAATTTATACTGTTTGCTATCTATTCTATAGCACCCGCGTTGCACCAAGTCCAACACAAATTCTTTGTTTGCTTTGTCTGTTTACAGTACATAGGGGAGACTAATCCCCAAACCAAATCATCATGATACAAAATGTATCTCTGCTCTTTTCCTTTTAATTCTAATTTTAGTTTATTTTTTGTGCTAAGTATCAAGTGCCAACAGGTTTCTCACAAAAGCAAAGCTGCTGTTTATTCTTGACTTTGTTTTTTTTCTAGTGCTGAAAGATCTTTGTTATTGTCACTTGCAGCTTATTATTCATCATGTGCTTCTACATTCCGGCATCATTTGAGATGTTGCGAATATACAGAATTTGGAATTGTAATGTGGCACGTTATCATTATGTTTTGGGGTGGTGGGTCCCCTTTTAAATATGAGCTCAATGAATACAACTTGTGCCAAACATACTTTTTGTTTAATGTTTTATATCTGGCACTAAACAGAGCAAACACTGGAATGGAAACCACTTTCCCTTTCCGACTCCCTGGTTCTGCCTAATCACTATGTTAGGAGGTTAAGGTATTAAAGCAAATGACTACTCCAAAGTTAAATCTTCTTGTATTACTCTTACCTATTAATAATCAAGTCTCATGTTACAAGCCAGACTGTAACTCCCTAAACTCATGATAAGATTTGACTAGGTGTCAGTTTCATCAGGCGCCAATATGCTTTGTGAGGCTGGGAAAAACACAGTATACAAACTATGTCAGATAGTGACCTGGTCAGAATTAAAATACATTTTTGCTAACCACTGGGCAGGGTATTCAGGCAAAGGGTTCCTGTGAGTTTGGTCTTTTCACCTGCCTTTCCAATTGTGCCCCAGCAACCTTAATGTATATATAGGACAAGTCAATCTGAGATGGGTGCACCTTAGTTAAACCCTTCCCTTGCATGATCTCTTGGCCTGAGCATTGTTGCTCCAGTCTGTCTTGCTTCTCTGCCCACTCCAGTCTGTCCTGCTTCCCCTCCCACTCCAGTCTGTCCTGCTTCTCTCTCTCTCCCACTTCAGTCCATACTGCTTCTTCTTCTGCTCCATCCCACTCTAGTCTGTTCTGCTTTTCCTCCAACTCTAGTCTGTCCTGCTTCTCCTCCCACTACAATCTGTCCTGCTTCTCTTCCACTCCATCCTACTCCAATCTGTCCTACTTCTGCATTCACGCCAGCCTGTCCTACTTCTTCTCCCACTCCATTTATTTCCACTCTGTCCTGCTTCTCCATCCACTCTGCCCCACTCACATCTGTCCTAACTCTCTGCCCACTTTAGTCTGTCATGCTTCTTCTTCTGCTCCTCCCCATCCTGTTTTAGATCTTCATCCTCTCTATCTTGTCTAGTCCCTTATTGTCTCTCTCTTGGCCTCCTGCTCCTTACCTCCTTCCACCAGTGGATCTGGGATTCCCCTTTTTATTAACCCTTACATGGTGCTAGTATCATCTTGGGATTCTGCAAGGGACTAATGGAGAACTTTCATGAAAGAAAAGAAAAAGCAGCACCCAACCAATGAGCATTTGTATACAGCCACAATGAGTTTTCTTGGTTGAAATCCTACTAATGCTCCTTGGTACGCAGTACAGTTTGTACCTTCTAGATCTATTAAGTCTAGCTCTATATTTTAAGTCAGGCTGGTTAATCTCGGATATCAAGTGCAGAACCATTCTTGGGATTCTGCAAGGGATTAATGGAGAACTTTCATGAAAGAAAAGAAATAGCAGCACCCAACCAATGAGCATTTGTATACAGCCACAATGAGTTTTCTTGGTTGAAATCCTACTAATGCTCCTTGGTACGCACTACAGTTTGTACCTTCTAGATCTATTAAGTCTAGCTCTATATTTTAAGTCAGGCTGGTTAATCTCGGATATCAAGTGCAGAACCATTCTTGGTATTCTGCAAGGGATTAATGGAGAACTTTCATGAAAGAAAAGAAATAGCAGCACCCAACCAATGAGCATTTGTATACAGCCACAATGAGTTTTCTTGGTTGAAATCCTACTAATGCTCCTTGGTACGCAGTACAGTTTGTACCTTCTAGATCTATTAAGTCTAGCTCTATATTTTAAGTCAGGCTGATTAATCTCAGATATCTAGTGCAGAACCATTCAGTCTTTATTTTGCCATCACAATGGTATACAAATAAATGAACATGTGCATGGTGAATGGTTCATAGAATTGGGCAGATTGTAGGGAAGGAGACAATGCAATGACAGGTAGAAGAAGCGAAATTTAAGCACCCGAAGCACCTCTGATGATGAGCTATGGAATTATGGAAGTAGGGCTACTCCAAGGGAATAGCAAGGCTGGTAGAGGCTTCTTTAAAATGTAGGACATGTGGCCTGACCATTCACTTATATCTTTATGAAAAATTCTGGGCTCCTTTCAATTCTTGCCTTCCTATCATCTCTCTCATGAAAGAGATTCTTGCTTTAGCTTGCAGTAAGAACTTGAGCTGCCATGTAAGCTCAATGATCAATCCACATATCAGAAGGAACATTGTCTCAAGGAAAAATATCTCCAAAATGTCATAAATGTATTATGTATAAACACATCACAGAATGCTTTGGTATATCTGCAAAGAGCAGAGAAAGCTCATATCAAACCCAGAGCCACATGAGATTCTGCATCTGTCGTTTATGATGTTTCCCACCCTTGTGGGTTGCTATGCTGTAAAAACAAATGCAAAATGGAAACATTGATTATTTTGAGCATTGTTAAGGCCCGAGCGGCAGGAATCAGAGCTTTTACATGAACTTTGCAAAGGAGCAGGGCAGTCAGATGAGGGTTTCATACTATAAGAAGATACAGGTCAACAGACAGAATACAGACACACTGAATATTGCTGCAAAGAGAATGTTATTGGATAGGTGTTTTCTTTGGCCTTTTATACATACTGCTGCCTTTATAAGGGGTAGTAATAATAATAGGCCAAGCAACCGTACAAGTGAAGGCCAATGAGCCACATAGTGCTGCAGGCTATTGCAAGTTTGGGATTCAGGGCAAAGGTAGAGACATACATATTCACTTATTTGTTGACTTTGCTGGGCCAGAATAGGTCAATGATTTTTCGGGCAAAACCCTCATGAAAAACACAAACATCATAAAGGCTAATAACATCTTCAAATGGTTCAGTGGGCCTCTCCCATTGACTCCTACATGACCTCGACAGGTTTTTAAATGTGTATTTCCAGATTAGAGCTATTGCCAGGGTCCGGTATAATAAATCTCGAAATACAGTATATGAAGCAAGTTCTGTGTCAGCCACTTGAATATAATTACAAAAATATACAGAAGAGGAAATTAGCTTTTACTTAAAAATGTATCCTTTAAACAGGCCTTCAAGAAGTAGTGCAAATAAGCCTTGTTCACATATGTCACTTGAACTGGCCCTCAGGCTGGGACCTATAGCCAATGGTCAGAAGTCAGAAACCATGTAAAAGGGGTTCCTCAGTTTGGGAACCACACCTGTAAATGCTACTACTGATCCTAGCTGCAGCTGCAACCCCTACTACTGCCCCTAGCTGCCCTAACAATCTAGCTATGAGAAAGGCTGTTGCCTCATTAGGTGGTACAGTTGCAATGTATAGGTCCTGGGTGTAATTGCATATTCTGCACAGGGTTAGTATCTTCCCTCCCATGCTCCAAACACATAGAAGAGCTCCTGATAAAAGGTTGAGTGAGGAGAGGAAGAATAATAGTACTGAGGGTGGACCCCTGGTCTAAGGTTTTTTGGTGGGCCCCTGGTGTCCCAGTCCAACACTGACTCCATTACACTTCGCCTGGTCTGAGCTGATGAAGGCAACTCTGGCGAAAGAGCTAACATTCAGTAAAACCCGAATTTTTGTGAATTTGCGGAGTAACGTCCAGTCGCCAATTCCCTAGCGAAAGAGACAGATGCTAGCGGTCATTCACGCTCTATCGCTAGCATCTGTCTCTTTTGCTAGGGAATTGGCGACTGCGCCCATTAGTAAATTGGCGATGTTCCTGCGAGCAGTAACGCTAGCGAACTGACGCTAGCGTTAGCCGATTCGCACTTTAGAAAATCTGCCCCCATAAACGGCTAATCACTATCTAAATAAAGAACAAGAATGAGGGTCAAATAAAGAGAGAGAGATGCAAGTGTATTCATGTATTTGATTATGATTGATCCAACTATACAGAAATGTATTGACTTCTCTTCAGTGCATTACACATGTATATTCAGCCGACAACCTCCGTGTTATTTATTGACCGCTCCATTCATATTAGTTAACCTTCCGTGCCCCGTGGTCTGCAAAAGTCAATTCTGCCTTACGGTTTATTAATGGTTCCTGCCACCAGATATGATGGCGTTTATGAATTAGCAATACATATCTCCTCCATGGTGTCGGGGTTCCCTTGTGAAATGATTCCGACCTGTAATTTTCCTTGCAAATCTTCCATGTAGACAGCGTCTCGGCACTTTATACTGCATGGCGGCGCTTTAGACTTCAGGGACTTGGTATGTTGAGCATGAATCAAGGAGACAGGAATGTTCAGCAAAAGGTAGGTGGTTATGGGGAAGCCTAAGGTTAATTAAAAACGCTGAAGATTCATCTAAATGTACATTTTTATTTATCCTGATTGACTTTTCGGCTGGTTGTTTGTACAGGTAATTTCATGGTGGCTAACAGTCAGGCCTGGGAGAATTGAGGTCACTTTTGGAAAGACGCGCATTCACTGAGGCTTAACAATATGATGCTAAAGTCATTTTCCTTCGTTGATAACGAAAAGATGAAGTTACTCGCTGGGGAGCTAATTGTAAGCAGAACTTGCTGATCTGCGGCAACAGTTTAATAAGGGAATATGTTCCTGGTAAATAAGGGGGTGGAGGATTTGCTAATGATTGCGAAAAATAAATATGATGATTGAATCAGGAAGAATTCATCTGAAAAGATCTAAGAAGGTTCAGTCGGATCAATGTTGATTTGATTGAATCACTAATTAAAGTAATTGCCTTGGGATTCAGTTGCTCAGAGCGAAAATTATTTTGGGCAGGGCTGCCATCTATAATCCACCCTCCAGCAGACAGAAGTTATTAGCTCACAAGTAGGGTTGCAACCCAGGCAGCCTTCCAAAAACAGGGCTCAAAACTGCCCTCTATTTCCAAATTAGGAAATCTCGACCGGACGCTCCATGATTCAGCCAATCACTGATTACAGCATCATAGTCCCACCCCCTGATATCATTGGCCCACACCAGCATCACTCGTCCCATTCCGGTGATGGGGTTCCAGAAGTAGAAAGTTGGTAACACTATTCACAGGTTGACCTGGGCCTGCTGGGTGATAGGGCCCAATGAAAAAAAAAAAATGGTGTCAATTTTATGGGCACTAAATAACTGCAAATTCAGTAAAATTGCTGCCGGAACTGACCTTTTGCCTGGACTTGACTAAGTTGAACTTCTTAACCCCTTGGATACCGTAAACTGTGTTTGGCGCCTGCTACTTCCTCCTTGGTCCCAATTCCCGCCCGGAGCCTTCGGACCCTGACTCCTAAAGGTTTAGCATCTCTATAGCAGTAATGATTCAGGCCTTCAAAGCTGTGACAGGAGCTCCCCTTCTTGGATATTGTTAGGAGTGTCAGTGGCATTGCACATGCTCAGTGTGCTCTGTGTGCAGCTGTCAAGAAGCTAAGCTTAGGGTTTGTTGCAAATCATCATGCAAAAAATTAACAATTCACTGTTTTCTGAGCTGCCATGTAATGCGAATCTGAATTAATTACTGATCAGCCTCGTATCATGATCATAAATAAGGCCCATTGTTTCCCAAGTGTTAGTAAACCCTGACAGCAGTATCCCTTTAATTAACCAGACTGTCATGTTTTCATGCTAACCTACAGCAGGACTCTGCTCAATAAAGTTCCTCCTTTGCTGGTTTGATGTTTTCGAGAAAATAAAATACAAAAGTAAAAAAATTCTAACTATTGAAATCGAATGTTGCCCATTTTCAGTTAAGTAGGCATTTGAAAAGAAAGCACGAGATAAAAGAACCCGCGAAATATCAACGAGTGCGTCTGTATGGATCAACTCCTAAATGTTTGCTCTGAGCTTCTATTCTCCTTGGTGGCCCCCGCTGAGGTCTCGGGAAGAACAATATTCGAGAGAGAGAAATGGAAGATAAAAGATGTGGGAGATCTGCATTTGCGCATTTATCTGTTGCTTCTCGGGAAATTGTCTTCCTCGGGATCACAAGTGCAGCCAAAGAATTAAGAGAAGCTGAAAGCAAAGTATAAGATAAAAGCTCAAGGAAACAAGAAGGGAAAAAAAGTCCATTATCAATGCACCATCTCTGCAACTTTATTTTGTGAAAGATTGAATAAGTATTGCATATATGTCATTTAAAGGAGAACTCAACCCTAAAAATGAATATGGCTAGGAATCTGATATTTTATATACCAGACTTACTGTCAGTGAAGAAGTTCAGCATCCCTATAAAAGTAAGGCTCCAGGCCTCCAAGCCTGTAGACAGCGTTTCCCCATTTTGGATCTTGTTAGGCCATCATTTGTGTGTCAGTGGCACTGCACATGCTCAGTGTGCAGCTGTTGAGAAGTTAACCTTAGGGGTTGCTGCAAAACATTGAGCAGAATATGAGGTATGTCATTCATAGGAGCTGATGCTACTGGGCTGAATATTAAGTTCTGATGCAGACTGCACTGACTACTGAGCTGCCATGTAATTTGAATCTGAATTGATCACTAATCAGTCTTGTAGTAGGAATGATATATTGTTGTGTATAGTAGAAACAATGGGAACTTAAAATAGATAAAAGCACTCTTCTGAGCACTTGCACTTGACGTTCTAGTGCACATACGTTTGCAAGATAAATTGAAGTAGCACCACCTGCTGTACTTTTCAGTTGGCTGAAAATTTATTTCATCTTGTGATGCTGCTCCGCTCAGGAAATTTAAGTTAGTTAGCAGAGAAGAGTCATCTGATGTTTCGCTGGTCAGTTTTAAGCAGAGCAACATCACAAGACCTTTCTTTTCTTTCCCGGCAGTCTGTCATGATTGCACTAATTAATTTGTCTTCCGGAGTTGTGCCTGGTGACAGGACATAGGCATCCATCTTTCTCTTGTGTTCTTTTCAACAGGTGCAAGACCAGATACTTAAAGGACAAAGAAAGCTACAGAAGTAGCTAGAAATGTTGTACATGATGTTTTGTGCTTCTGTACCAGCCCAAGGCAACCACAGCCCTTTAGCAGTAAAGATCTGTGTCTCCAAAGATGCCCCAGTAGCTCCCCGTCTTCTTTTCTGCTGATTCACTGCACATGCTCTGTGCTGCTGTCACTTACTGAGCTTAGGGACCCACTCACAATATACAGTACACATAGAATAGAAATGTCACAATATAAGGCTGATTAGTAATTAATACAGATAATTACTACATGGCAGCACAGAAACCAGTTCAATTAGCATCAGAATTTAACAATCAGCAAACCTGTAGCATCAGCTTATATTACAGGGGAAGCTCATTTTCTGCTGGATAATTAGTGACGAGCCCTAAGCTTAGCTTCTCAACAGCCAATCAGAGCCCACTGAGCATGTGAGTGTCACAGACACTTTCCAAGATGGTGACCCCCTGTGACAAGTATGAAGTCCTGGATCATTGCTGCTATTGACAAGCTGAAACGTTAGCCTCGTGCAATAAGTTCACTATATAAAACAAGGCATTTTTTGCCATATTCATTAGGGGTTAGTTCTCTTTTAAAACAGGAGTTAAAGTGGTGGTTCACCTTTAAGTTAACTTTTAGTATGTTATGGAAAGGATAATTTTAAGCAACTTTTCAACTGGCCTTCATTTTTTTCTTTTTTAATTATTTGCCTTCTTCTTCTGACTCTTTTCAGCTTTCAAAGGGGGATCACTGACCCCATCTAAAAATAGATGCTCTGTAAGGCTACAAAAGGTAAATTAGTCCCTAGCTACCTAGCTCAAACTGCAAACTGGGGAGTTGCTGTCCAGATTTGGACCAGGGCACACCATTGGGGAAAGCCCAATACATGGACCAATAATCTGCAGATCTGGAGGGTCCAAGTCAACAGTTTATACATATATCAGCTTAAAGGGGTGGTTCACCTTTAAGTTAACTTTTAATATGTTATAGAATGGCCAATTCCAAGAAACCTTCCAATTGGCCTTCATTTTTTTCTTTTTTTTTTATAGTTTTTTTTTATTGAATTCTACTTATTTCAGACCAAATTGGGGGGGGGGGGGTCGCTGACCCTATCTAAAAAGCAAATACTCATCTTTTCATTCAGGCCTCTCCTATTCATATTCCAGCCTCTTATTCAAATCAATGTATGGTTGCTAGGGTAATTTAGACCCTAGCAACCAGATTGCTAAAATTGTAAACTGGAGAGCTGTTGAATAAAAAGCTCAATAACTCAAAAACCACAAATAATGAAAAATTCTAATTAATTGCAAATTTTCTCAGAATATCACTCTCTACATCATACTAAAAGTTAATTAAAAGGTGAACAACCCCTTTAAGTAGAGGGCTCCTTTGTACCCAAGCATGCTGTGATTTGGGTCTGATGAGTCAACACTGGTGTAACCAGCACACTGGCAACACTGGTGAATGTTTTTTTAAAAAAATACATTTTATGTATATTAGGCCAATGAGGGCAAAGTGCACATAATGATAAATTAAATAAAGGGATTGTCTCCAGTCCTCAGAGAACACAAACTGAAGAAAATATCATTCTAAGCAACCAAAGTGACCTTAATATGTGCCCATTACTTTAAATGGCAATGCTTGTAATACAAATCTAAGAATGGGCTGCTCATTAAAAAAAACATCCTTTTCTGAAATACACGATGAACTACATTTGGGTTGGAAGATTTTATTTCACACATAACAAGATTAGACATCAAATGTACCGTACAAGTATCAAGCTCGGAAAGCCCTAGGTCCCGACTTTACAAAGCATAAAATGATAGCAGTTAGTTGAGACTGCTAATGTAAGCTCTAGTCTATACAGAATCATCCTGCAGCAAAATGATATGAAACCAAACCCATTACACAAACTTTAGATCTGATTCCAGCACTTTATTAAGTTATTTAAGGTCATGACTGGCTCCTTCATATATAGAACACGCTGGTTTTCATTTCTGTATTGTATCCAAGATGTATTAGGCAAAAGAACCAGCCTTACATATAGAGCCAATCAAATTCAACCCTTTGAGTAAACCTCATTTATATATTCAAATCCATACTTTTCCAGAGAAGTCAATGGAATTGCAATGGTATACATCATTAGCTTAGTTTTCATCATTATACAGTATATTAACCTTGCCCATACTACCAAATGAGCAGTTTTGTACATATCACTTATGGTACAGTGGCTTAGATGTTAGCACTGGGGTCTGAATTTGTTTCCAGCCTATCTGCAAGGAGTTTGTACTGGGTGTTCTGCCCATGTATAAATGGGTTTCTTTTAGGTACTTCTAGGTTAGCGGGCTGAATGTGATAACATCCATGGATTGTAAGCTCCACTAGGACAGGGACTGATGCAAATGATGAAAATGCTCTATTAAGCACAGCTGAATATGTCAGTGCTATAAAAAGCTAACATAATTATTTCTAGCTTGATGTTCAATGTTTTTTTAGGGCTGGTGAGTGTACATGCACCTTCTGAGGCCACCAAGATATACAATGAAAGCTGGAGGTTACCAGACAACAACTGAGATACTCAGATACTGGCATAGCTGGTGGGATGGTTGGACAGACAGAAGATTGAAACTCTTTTCAAGCTTAGCAAATATTTGAGTGGCACAGATTTTTGCCAGGTAGGGTTTCTGAGCACATTAACTGTAAGTGGGAGCATAAGGTCAAGAAGAGGAGAATAAATGGGCAGCAAGGGAAGAAGTGTATAAGTTGGGGGAAGAGAGAGATGACATTGAAGAGCAAAGGAACAGGTGGAAAAAATATTGGAGGCTTGAGAAATAAAAAAATAATGATTATAGAATGGGTGATAAAAATTGAATGGATTAGATAGAGAGGAGACTGAGGAAGGGAAGAGAACAAGCTAGAATGGGGGTTTAGCCAGAGGGGATAGGGAGGGATGAATGGGAAGGTCAGGAGGAGAGAGAAAAACAAAAATAGAGGGGAAAATGTAAAACATCTAGATTTGGAAAGAGGAGAAAGGCCCATGCAATCAATTAAGTGGAAGAAAGGAGAGACAAAAGAAGAAACTGATAGAGAGGAATGGAAGGAGCAGAGGCCAAAACAGAAATAATAGCAATGTGGTGAGGTCTGCCTACTTTAAATCTTAGTGGGACTAATTTACTGGGCAAATGTACCCTGGAGAATATCAACAGACCTGCAATTAACTTTGACCAGGATACTGGAACTAGACCTTATTGAGAAAGTTCATTTTAACCTTGTTTTGGGGTTAAGGGGGTGGTTGGCCACATTTTGGGTGGAAAATATGAGTTCAAGTCAAGTTTAATGCCTTTTTTTGTTTTTGGACCAGTGACAACTGCAGGTCACATCATTTTTACTCTCTGGTAAAGGGAGATGTTCAAGGTGTGAATCCATGTGATAGCACCTCCTAGCAGTGATTACAACTAAATTTGGGCATTTCTTTGAATGTCTTCGTATCATCATTTTGACACTGCCAGTTAGAAGCAGGGGAGAACTTAGGAAGGGTTAATACTAAAGAGATAAAAAAGAGATGTGAGGTCAGTAGAAAATTTTGGCTGTGAATCACTGCTCATTTAGTGCAGTTGTGGTGGAAGCTGCTGTGTTCCCAGAAAGCCAAATCGATATATGTTCCTAAGGAGTTAGCCTAACGGAGATTCAAATCCAGAAACTGATTCAGAATGAATGTGTAATTAAAGTGATACTGACAGAGTCAAGCTGGTCATGCATTGGAGGATATTGTCTGCTGACTCGGGCCACTCCTAAATGAGAAATGCTAGAGATAAAGAGTTTCAAGTATCTGGGATCTAACATCAGTCAAGATGGCAGGATAGATGGGAAGATCAATAGCAGAATAGCTGCAACATCAAGACTGCATTCTACCTTGAATAAGGGTATTATTGAGAAGGAAGAATTAGTTAGGAACACCAAGGAGGTGGTATATTCCTTCATTTTTCTCCCTGTGCTTCACACACGTGGGGTATTGTCCAGCAAACATACTGTACAAGTAGAATGCAGCTAATAAAGATGTCCTATCTTAGGTGAGCCGAGGAAAACAGGGAAGCAGGACAGACATAGGAACTAAGCCATCAGACAGAACCAGAATGTGATTCCAAAATTACAAGATGGTGCAACTCTGATGGTTTGGGCCTATTAATAGGATAAGTAAAGGCTAACTGCCCAATGTAGCTAATGAGGTAAGATGACAGGGAACCCTAGCAAGAATAAGGCGAAGCTGGAAATATAATATTGAAGAAGCTGTAGGTAACCATAGTCTAGATTGGAATTAAGGAGTCAAGTTGAATAGAGATTGAGTCAACCGAATAGTCTTTTTGCATATTCATGAAACCCAAACGTATAGAAGGAAGGAATAAAGAAGTAAGCAAACAAAGGGCAGATATGATGAACTCCCAGACTGATATCTTGACATGAATAGTGTGGATTCAGCCCTCTCCAGATGGTTCTGCATAGGCATCTACTGTGCCTGGGCTTGGTACAATCCAATCAATATTTATTTTGTCCACTGCCAGGGTGGCAAAATAGGGCAACCTTGCCAAAAGTGGGCTTCTTTGTATGTATGGCCAGTGTTAAAGAATAGGGGGCACCTAGAAATGCAAGCTCTAGACAGTGGGTGAAATTACAGTTCATTAAGCAAGGATGTCCAACCAGCAGTACCACCATCTGTTTTAAGTTAGGGACTCTTTGTCATTATAGCAGACACTGAGGATATTACTAAGCAACATTTATGAGAGGATATATTTTAAAAGTGATTCATAGCACTTATGTATTGATAGCTAGCGACAGATACTGTAGATAGATAGATAGATAGACAGATGATAGATAATAGATAGATGATCAATAGATACATAGATGATAAAGATATAGATAATAGATGATCTATAGTTAGATAGATATTGCAGATAGATAGATAGATAGATAGATAGATAGATAGATAGATAGATGATAGATAGATAGATAGATAGATAGATAAATAGTTAGATAGATGGATAATAGATATATAGATAGATAGATTGATAGATAGATAGATAGATAGATAATAGATGATCGATAGATACATAGATGATAAAGAGATAGACACATAGATGATAGATAGATAGATAGATAGATAGATGATAGATAGATAGATAGATAAATAGTTAGATAGATAGATAATAGATAGATAGATAGATAGATAGATAGATAGACAGACAGATGGTAGATAATAGATAGATGATCAATAGATACATAGATGATAAAGATATAGATAATAGATGATCTATAGTTAGATAGATATTGCAGATAGATAGATAAATAGATAGATAGATAGATAGATAGATAGATAGATAGATAAATAGTTAGATAGATAGATAATAGATATATAGATAGATAATAGAGAGATAGATAGATAGATAGATAGATAGATAGATAGATAATAGATGCTCGATAGATACATAGATGATAAAGAGATAGACACATAGATGATAGATAGATAGATAGATAGATAGATATTATATACATAGATATATAGATGATAGCTAGATAGATAGATAGATAATAGAGTGATAGATAGATAGATAGATAGATAGATAGATAGTGTCAGGGGAAGGTAGGGGGCGCTGAGGAGACAGAAGTAGGAAGGCAAGTCTTTTAGGCAAGAGCTAATACAATATCGGCAGAAACAGGGTGACAAGGGCATAGAATCAGGGTCAGGCTGAATAAGGATGGAGTGGACATAGACCAGGACTGGAAGAGGACAGGACTGATAAAAGCAGACAGGAGCTGAACAAGAGTGAACAAGAACAGGGCAAGGATAGGGAAAGAGCAGAATCAGAGCAGGAGGCAAAACATGAAGACTTGAGCAGAATAGAAAAGGCAAGAACCAGGAGCAGGGAACTGGACTCAAACTAGGCAAGGAGACCAGAGCTAGGGACAGTGCCTCAGTGCTCAGGTTAGGCCAATGCTCAGGCACTGGTAGTGAGGAGGGCTGGGCTTATATAGGGAAGGGTCAGCCCTGATTGGCTGACCGGACCCACCAATAAGGATGCTGGGATGAAATTGCAAACAAGAACTTGCTGGCTGCTCTCCTCGCTGGGTTGTTAGGGCAAGCAGCCATTAACCAGGAGGTCTAAGGATCAAACCCAAGCAGAGCCCGAGAGGTAGGTCGATGATAGTATAATGCTGTGCATGTTAACACTCCTGCAGAATGCACTGTATTTCAGTTTAGAAGATCAACAAAGTGTTTAAATTTGATAAAACAGGCAGCATGGAAAGTTCTGCATTTTAATAAGTACATGAATGAAACAATTCCTATTTTAGAGACATTATTCTAGAGACAATATTCTATTGCTGTACTTTGAGAGGGATATGTTCATCTATTTATATTTCCCTATCAGTTTTCCACATTTATGTTCATGGGCAAAGGGTGGGTAACTGCAGCCATAATGTTTCTTAATTGCATCAAGTGTTGTAGGGAGCCACTCCTGGGATCTGAATGATCCAAATGTGCTCTTAGTACATACTGCTGTTTCCTAAAATAGGAAATGTTTTGTTGTTTCTGTGCTGGATTTACATTAGAAATGCAATGCGAATCCAGATATTATGCTTCTTCCGTAAATACTTTTCTGGGTAATGTAATAACAGCTGTAACCCATAGTAACCCACAGCAACTAATCAGCCGATAGCATTTACTTGTCTTCTAACAGCTAATCTGACTGGTTGCTATTGGTTAATAGGGGTTCAAACTGTTATTACCACATTGGTTCTTTGGAGGACTCTCTACTCCGAGGAAGTTGTTTTAGTTAGACTGAGAGCAAAGTAGGGTTAGAGAATTATTATTGTGGTCTTTAGGCAAAATGTAGCAAAAACACAAACCCTCCTTAACCCCACCCATGTTATCCAGCCACAGGTCTAAAGGTAGACATGATGAGTTATTTTACCCAACCGCTGTATCTATCCACATGCCAACAGGTAGATATGAGTTTCTTTATCCCACCCACTGTATCCATCCACAGCTCAACAGGTAGACAAAATGAGTTCCTTAACCCCACCCATTGGATCCCTCCACAAGTCAACAGGTAGACACAATGAGTTCCTTAACCCCACCCATTGGATCCATCCACAGGTCAACAGGTGGACATGGTGAGTTTCTTAACCCCACCCATTGTATCCATACACTGGTCACCAGGTAGACTCCTTGAGTTCCTTAACCATACTCATTGTATCTATCCACTGGTTAACAAGTAGACACGATGCGTTCCTTAACCCCAGTTGTATCCATCCACAGGTCAACAGGTGATCACAATGCGTTCCTTAACTCCAGTCGTATCCATCCACAGGTCAACACGTAGACATGATGAGTGCTTTAACCCCACCGGCTGTATCCATCCACAAGTCAACAGGCAGAAATTTCACAGGGTTGCTGCTTTGTGAGGTAAAGGAATCATTTTGATCAAACAAATTCCTATATAAGCACAAACTTAACTGTTATTGTTTCTTAACGTTTGTGAATCAAGTTGCAAATGACTCTGTGGGCACAAATATGACTTTTCTTTTCATTTAAAGGACACAGTAGACGCATAAACTGCAATTATCATCTTGTTTCACCATATAATTATCTGCAATGCCTTTAATTACTTGAAATAAGCTCTTTAGTGCTTAAGGACTTAATTTACTGACTACTTACAGAACGTCTTTATGTTATCCCTCGTGTGGTTAAACTATATCAGTTTCAGGCATTGTGATCATATGAACTGTACATGATGCTGTGCAAACCAGGGGCACTTTGGGCCTTCCTACTACCTTTGGTGCCTCCTCAAGTTCCAGTGCTCATCTCTCCTGTGCTCAGACCAGTGTGGGGGTGTTTGAACCAGAATAGCAAAATTTTCAAAATACCCCCACATGAGTCCTTCATCTGTTCACTTATGGATGGATTCACATATATTGCTGTGAGAATATTCACAATACACACAGACCTTAATTCAGGTTTGGGAGCTACAATACATATAAACTAATTCTACATATAAATATTGTACTGTATATATTCCCTTAGGATATTAGGCATATCATACTAACATATGTTCTTAAGGGAAGAAACACGAGAAACGTACAAGCTTATATTTATAACTCCAGGAGAGGAGCCGGGGGGGGGGGGGCTATGATCAAAACATATAAATACACCGGGGGACCCATCAAAGATCTGTGTACTGATATCCCAATGCAGAGAATTTAAATGTACGGAAGAAACACAGGGTATATTGCCCTTTCAAGGAGTCACAGGCTAACAGAGCCCACACTCTGGGGAAAAAATAGTTATTCACCATGATTGTTGTCCAGCGAATTACTGGCTAAAGCATCATCACCCCCCTCATGTCACTGCACCACCCCCTGACATCACACACCACGCCCACGGACCATCAAGGAAGGAAAGCTGCAACCCTTCCTCTTTAGAGCTTGCTCCATGCTGTGGCACATCCATGCACATAACGAGAAGTATCAGCATTGAACTGGGTGGTCCACACACCCTTCCCCTTTGAGGTCCACCTGGCGCCACAACCACACTCTGCCCCCCTCTCCCCCAGCTTATACCTTGGTCTCTCATTTTGGCCAGGGGGAGGTCATACAGTAGTAGCCAGCTGGGCCAGAAGTAGGGGTAGGCAGAGTAGGCACCCGCCTAGGGTGCCATCATGGGAAGGCGCACTTTTAAGGAGAATTTTGGTTTGCTTGACCTTTAATCATTTTTCAATTTTATAAACTGCCTGTTCTTGCCCGTGATTCATACTGTGGGCAGAAGCACTTCCCACCTCCCTCTTGGCAGCTGCTGGCACAGGTAAACAGATGATATGGGGCAATATGATGGATTTTTGGCTGTTGCTGGCACAGATACATAATTGAGGCAAATATGATGGATTTTTGGCTCCTGCTGGGGGACAATTTTGTGTATAGTTTGGCTGCTGATGGCACAGGTACAGATCGGGGGCAATATGAGGGGTTGGCTGCTGCTGGCTAAGATACATGGGCCAATATGGTGGCTGCTGGCACAGGTACAGAGATGTTTGGGGCAATTTGATGGATTTTTGGCTCCTGCTTGCACAGGTACAAATTAGGGGCAATATGATGGATTTTTTGGCTGCTGCTGGCAAAGGTACAGGTTGGGGGTAATAATATGATGGATGTTTTGGCCTATGCTGGCACAGGTACAGATTGGGGACTTGGGAGCAATCTGACATATTTACTGCTGTTGGCACAGGTACAAATGGGATCAATATGATAGGTGTTGGCACAGGTACATGAGGCAACACAATGGCTGCTGGCACAGGCGACAATATGAATGGTAAGGTGGGAAATGCTAATGCAGGAGCGGGTGGAGGGCACTGATTGAAGCCCTTGCCTAGGGTGCCAAAATACCTTGGCCCAGCCCTGGTAGCCAGGGCTTCAGTAGGAGCTGGTCTGGGTCGGCAGGGCCCACTGGGCTTTTTCCTGATGTCCCGACAGCCCAATCCAACCCTGGCAAGTGTCCCAGATCACCCAATGTGTACATGCATAAGATGTGGAAGTCAGGAGACACACATACTAAGTATGAGCATGGATGTGCATGGCCACTTGGGTGGGCACAACAGATACTTCCATTTTAGCTCAAACTTGCAGTCACAGTATAATGGATGCAAATATTGCACTAACAACTGACTCAAGAGCTGAAAAAGGCCCTGCACAATGGAACCCACAATGTAAAAATGTTCTCAACTATATTCCTAGGAGATCATGCAAATAGATAAAAGATTTCCATGCAAATATCTGTGAATAATACAATCTATTATTTCATATGGGAATAAGTGATTATTTTATTTGGTTTCCCTTTAATCCATATGTATTTGGCGGCATGGCAGCCTCAGATTGCAGCGGTACATAATCTCTTTCCTTAGAACTCATCTGTTAAATTTAGAAACTGGAAAATGCAAATTTGGGATGGATTTCTACACTTGTCCTTCATCCTGTTGGCTTCAATGTCGCGGGAGCTGACCTATGTGACTCCTGCACTGCCGGCGAAGGAAAAGTAAGTTAGAGTTTCAGTGGCACACACAGCGCCTTCATCCTCACAGTCTATTTTCACTGATGACCTGGTAGGGTTCTATAAATAACACCTAATGGGCATTCTCCCTCAGCCTAATGATCTGAAGACTAAAGATGTGTTACAGCGGGGTAAGATAATAGAATCCTACCTTATTTATCTGCATTGGAAACGTATCGCTGTATCTGTAGCTTCTGATGGAATGACCTGCTCGGAAGAATTGGAAAACGACCCTTAATCCAGTTTCCCCTGTGCCTAATGGTTGTGCTTGTGTTTTGACATTTGTTCAGAAATTTCTTTTAAAAGCCCCGTAGGGTGTCAGGATCCATCCCTTTCTGACATTGTTTATGGAATGACCCTATACTTTAGCTTGAAGACTTGCATTTAATTACTTCTTTTTTCGACAATGTACGTCCTTGGAATAGGAATAGAACGTTTCCACTGCTCTACAGTTACTTACATCTCCTATCTGGAAACACTTTAAAAAATGGGCAAATGGTAATTATACCCCTTGCCCACCGGGACAAGGGGCCCAACCACAGCCTTTTCATTTACTATAAACTTTGGATAAGGCACCCCTGCTTTATTCCCCTTGAACACAAAGGGCCTATAGTCCAGGGAGAGATAATACATGATGATCATACACTGCAAG
The DNA here is from genome assembly GCF_017654675.1 of Xenopus laevis. Lineage (NCBI taxonomy): Eukaryota > Metazoa > Chordata > Amphibia > Anura > Pipidae > Xenopus > Xenopus laevis. The sequence continues at coordinate 13,652,798 of NC_054381.1, forward strand.
ATCTATTTACAAAATCATCAGATATTTCCCCAATTTGGCTACCAATGCAGGACAAAAAACAAGCATAATCCACTATTTTTAATTGCATTTTGCCCTCTGTCCTGTGAATTTCATCCATTTTTGGTCAGTTGTGCTGTATGAGGGTCAAGCAAGGGAGCACCGGCGGGTGTGTGATGATAAGAAACTCTATGGCTGGTGGTAAAGACAAGGCTACATGCCCTCACCAACGGTGTGCTCTTGCCTAGCCTTGGTTTTCCAATCTGGCACAGAGCATAGACAGACCCTGGTCAAAAGAGTTTTTTACATGAGTGCTAAGGCCTTTGTTTAAGCTAACTGGAGCTCTAACACTTGTATCTATCCCTATAATGTTTTATATCAAATTTATGATATGTAACATTGATAGATCAAACATTTTCTAGGAGGTTGCTATGCAGGCTGAGATATGTAGGCACTTATACACCTTGAGTGCTTTCCTGGCCTTAATTGGCAACAATCTAGAATGTTCTGCTCAGTTCACTAAATATATGTGAGGTCCAGTCATGCATAATGGGAAAGTGCTACAGTGCAGTGCTACGCAATATGTTGGCGCTATATAAATACATGTTAATAAAAAGTGCCTTCATAGACTTCAGACCTGGAGTTGAGAAAGTTCTAAAGATGAAAAAGGTAAAATTCAAATTATTTTAGATTAACCTTCATAATGTTGCCATACAGTGAAGGCCTGGCCCACCAGGATACCAGGAAATTGCAGTTGAGCCCAGGAGTCATTGGTCCATCATGCTTCTATACATTTGGCTTTTTTTTTATACAATCTCATGCCCATTCCTTGGTTCTGTATGGGATCTAAGAGGAGAAAACAGTAGATGGAAGGATAGATTATAGTATGTAAAGAAAAGAGGTAGGATAAAAAAAGGTTGAGTTAGGAGAAGAGGAAAAGTAACGTGGGGAATGGGCTGATGGTCTAAGGCAGTGATCCACAACCAGTGGTCACCATGTTTCAACCCCTGTGATATTGCTCCCAGTGACCTCAAAGTAGGTGCTCATTCTTATATTTCTGGAAGAGAGGCAAGTTTTGGAAGCATAAAGACACAGTTTTACTCCAATCAGAGCCTCTTACTGGACGGTAATCCACATGTAGCTTCCAAAAAGCCAATCGCAGCACTTATTTGGCATCCCCAATAACTTGTTTTATGCTTGTGTGGCTCACCAACACTTTCTGCATTTGAGAGGGGCATAAGAGTAAACAAGGTTGGAGATCTCTGGTCTGAGGTTTCCTGGTGGGCCCCTGGCATCCAACACTGAGACAAATACAGTGTTGGGCAATGGTTAAAGCTTCTTGAACAATTGAAGCCTACGCACACCCAATGGTGGGAAGCACACTTGATAAAGCTTCCGCATTGTTGAAAACAGCAAGGTTTAGTCCTGCAACCATATGCCTCGTGTTCCAGTGTTTTCTTCTTCTTACCACTTTAAAGCTTCCAAGAAAATTTTCAGAAAAACTTTTTCCAATATATTGACAAACAGAGGTCCAAATTGATCCCAAGACAACTGAGACTGGAGTCTATTCTCTAAAAAGGAGCCAGGCACTTTTGCTCTCACTCGCCATCATAAAGCGAGCATTTAATTATTGAAACCCACGGACTGAATCTTCCAATTATTGGGTATGATAATATATGGACTTCAGATAATGGCAATAAAAACTAATTGAGTGAAAATGGATGTACAAAATAGTACAATTTAATGAAGTGTTCGCTTTTCAGTTAAGAAGAAGTCACCCTACTCTCTGTCTAATGCCGTATTCTTTGCCCAAGGTTACCAGCCGATTTCCTCATCACAATTACAGGTAATGATATATAAGAATAGAATGTGATGCTGAACTCAAATTTCGGCATTGTGATTTGGAAATGTGTTTGTCCATTCGCACAATACGCCGGCGTCTAATCAGCATTCCGGGAAAGCGTCTGGAAAAAAAACCCAAACCCGAGAACTCGCCAGAGTTCAATGCGAAGTCACCCACACGCTCATGATTTATTCTCAATCAACATAATAATTGTTATTAAGAACAATTTACTATTCAGCTTTGAAGCGAGTGTTTTTATCTGGTAACAAATGAATAGGGAAATGCTATGACTAATTAAAATGTGCTGAATAAAAATATCTCACAGTTTGCATAGCAATTATTTCATTTTTTGTTTTGACTGGGTCTCCAAAAACTCCTTAAAATCCGGTGGCTGTTTTTTTTTTTTTCTTCTTATCCTTTTTATGTTTTTTAATAGATTTAATTAAGTAGTTAAGAGTGAGTGGTTTATAACAGAGCTGACCCCGGTGAGTGATTGGCTGGAGAGGTTTGTAAATGAAGGAGCGTGCTTTTAACGTTTCTGTATCTGCTGACATTTTATACAAACATAAATAATATAACGCTTTTAATCTGCACCTCGCATTAATCATTGCTTTTATGTATGCAGAGTCACGAAGCACTTCCACCCAAGAGTGGTTTTATTTGTCAGTAAACATCTTGCCATCGGTTCATGCAGGCAATAAATAAAAAGTGTAAGCTCCAAAGTCCAGCCAGTGGATAAGTTAAATGACAATCTGGACAAATAACACTTTATGAAGACAATCTTTTATCCATGATACAATATTTAGTAGTGATATGTCTGAAGCAACTGGACTTGAAAACATTTCACCATTCATCCCAACAGCTTCTTCAGTTCCACTAGAAGGTTGAGTAGTAGGCAAGTCATCCCCAACATTGTAATACAATCAGCATAACTCAATCTCATTGGTTTCATGGAACTCATTCAGGGAGGTGTTGGCTGAAATTTACTGAGATGTGAATGCGGAGATCAAATCACAAAAGCACCAAAAATGTTATTGAGGTACCGGCCTCAGTAAGAATCATGGCATTAGTATGATTGGATCATTGTAATATAACTCAGCCTGCAAACTTGTGCCTTTATATGGTCACAGAACCCCTCAGTGACTTCTAATATCCTTATCATTTACAATAGGGGGTACATTATCCCTTATAATACATGAGTGATACTCAGAGTTCCCTGTATAACTCAGTCTGCAGCCTTGTGCCTTTATATGGTCACAGAACAACCCCTCAGTGACTTCTAATATCCTTATCATTTACAGTAGGGGGTACATTATTCCTTATAATACATGAGTGATACTCAGAGTTCCCTGTATAACTCAGCCTGCAGCCTTGTGCCTTTATATGGTCACAGAACAACCCCTCAGTGACTTCTAATATCCTTATCATTTACAGTAGGGGGTACATTATCCCTTATAATAAATGAGTGACACTCAGAGTTACCTGTATAACTCAGCCTGCAGCCTTGTGCCTTTATATGGTCACAGAACAACCCCTCAGTGACTTCTAATATCCTTATCATTTACAGTAGGGGGTACATTATCCCTTATAATACATGAGTGATACTCAGAGCTCCCTGTATAACTCAGCCTGCAGCCTTGTGCCTTTATATGGTCACAGAACAACCCCTCAGTGACTTCTAATATCCTTATCATTTACAGTAGGGGGTACATTATCCCTTATAATACATGAGTGGTACTCAGAGTTCCCTGTATAACTCAGCCTGCAGCCTTGTGCCTTTATATGGTCACAGAACAACCCCTCAGTGAATTCTAATATCCTTATCATTTACAGTAGGGGGTACATTATCCATTATAATACATGAGTGATACTCAGAGCTCCCTGGCCCGTATAACTCAGATTAAAGAAACCATCATGGGTGATGTTTCTCTTTATCCTTCAAGGTAACTGATTTGGTTTTGCCAAGAGGCTGTCGTTAAACCAGAGAATTGGTTACAACAGACAGATTTGGGCCATGCCAGTAGGAAAGCAGCAGTAGCTGAGTATGAAGAATGGAAGCAGATCCAGAGAGCCTACAAAGGCAGTGAATATCTTTCCCCAGTAGTCACGTTCTCTATATCTTAATGTACTGACACAATCATAGGATAAGCTTTAGTATCAGGTTTGATATGGAAACAAGTGAACATAGTTAAAACTATATAAAAATAGAAACCTTGTATTTTGCTCTGAACAGGAACAATTCAGGGAACTGCCAAAATAAGATGATGGGAGAGAAAAGAAGTAAACAGAAAATAATTGGATGGCGATACAACGAGGACTTGATGGAGATGATGGATTGTTAAATGAGATGGTGGGTCTGTCAGAAGTGAAGTTGAGTGTATCACAGCTCAGTACTTCAGGTCAGGGCGGTTCCTCCTCATAGTTCCACTAATGGCTCGTTCTGCTCTCTCACTAATTGGAGCCCTGCCGGAAACTTCAACAAGAGGAAACTAAGGAGGACAGAATGGCACCTCGTCATGTGGTAGCCGTAAAATGCAGTATACTGAAAATAATGCTTTGCTCTTCCACAGTTATAAATGTAAGAATGTGTCAATCCCCATGGTCTGTTGGGTATTATCAAAATTTCCCAGGGAACCAAGGTTTTTTTTTTAACTTATGGGGGGCCTGGACCACCAATGATTTTTAAAAAACTTTTATGGGGGCCCTGGCGCCAATGTTTTTTTTTAACTTATGGGGGGCCCTGACCACCAATAATATTTGTATTATATTATTATTATTATTATTATTATTAAAAGTTGTCATAAATTATAATGTTTCATCTGTAGACATAATTTGATCTTAGTAACGTGTCACTATGCCTACATTTTGTGTTTGTCTTTGAATACATTATTAAGTGATAATATTTTAGGTTTTCTATGTTCTTTCCCTTGTTCTTAGTCAGGGGTCCCCAGCCTTTTTTTTTTTTTTTACACGCAATACTCAGATATAAAAAGAGTTGGGGAGCAACACAAGCATGAAAAAGTCCCTGGGAATGACAAACGAAGGCTGCGATTGGCTATTGGTAGCCATTGTGAGGACCGGCAGCCTACAGGGGACTCTGTTTGGCAGTGCACCTGGTTTTTATACAACCAAATCTTGCGTTCAGGTCTGGAATTCAAAAATAAGCATCTGATTTGAGGCACCTATTGGACAAAGGCTGTGCATTTTTTCCCCTTCAATTTTTGTTAGCCACCAGCCCACTTAGTCTGTAAGCTCTACAGGGCAGGGACCTCCTTTCCACTTACAACATAGCACTTAAGATCTGTGTCCTTATAGGAGCTCTGTGCAAGGTGTATCTTTATTGTATTTATTATCTAGATTGTCCTCCCTATGTGTACAGTATTGTGCTTTTATTTATATTATACTTTTATGCATTGTACAGCACTGTGGCTCCGTAACAGCACTTTACAAATAAGGTTATACATACTGTACATACATTCTGATCGTTAATGCGGGGTCACAAGCAGTATGGCTTATTTTTACTTCTTGATGAGCCATGAACTGAGTAATGGTATTTCCATAGATGGCATTTTCTAATCTGGCTGTTCGGAACACACCCATCTCCATAGTATATGTATATAGGCCCAGGGGTAGTGTGAGTAGTTCCTGCATCTAGTCTATATAAAGGGGGGAATGATATAGCAACCTCTCCACACAAGCAGATCTTTACTCAATGTGACCACCCATGTGAACAGCCAAATATGGCGGATCTGATCGTTTAGCCTCGGGACCAGTAAATAAAATAATAAAGTGGCGTCTATGGTGATTAGCCAGCAGAGTACAGAATCATAAAGCTGTACTTACTCAAGTGGGAAGGGAAATTAATTGGAACACCCTTTGAAGATGGGTTCTCTGTGGGTAGATTCCTCCATTGGGTCAGGTACCTGCAGAATACCCACAAAGTGGTGAGGATTCCATTGAAAAATCTGTCTCCTGTCCACATGGGTGGGCCATGGGTGTCCTGCAAGGGTAGTTGGTCAGGATGTGGACTGTTTAGCAGTGGGGAAATAACAAAAAACAGAAATTTCCTTCAGTCCTCATAGATTTAACATCACTTCTGGATTTTGTGAAGTCATTTCAAGGATCACATGGGTCCCAGCAAGGGGCAGGTTGGAAAACGTAGCAATTTTTTTGGGCCAGTTCTGGTTGCCCTGTAAAGAAGCAGCTGTGCGGGTCAGCAGGCCGGGGAGTATCTGTGACTGGTGGGGTCCTGGTTGAGTGTGGCTGAATTAAACCTCATAAAATTCCATAGGAATGAACAGAAAGTAGGTGACCTTTTCTGTGGTGAGCTATTATTTTGCACTTTAATAAATCTGCCCCCTACTGTATCAGTATTACAAAGTGCGATGTGATATCGTGCTCAAATATTTGGTAATTTGGAAAAATTTATTTGGTAAATCTACTTTTTTCTGTTTAAGAACCACTGGCGCCCAAGTTTCTCTGCAAAAGTAAATGTGCTAAGAGTTGCCACTCAGACTTGATACCAATCCTTCAATACTTCTGGGAGGTCCCATCTGAGGTGAAGAGTGTCATCTAGCCTTGAAAGCAGCTAGAAAAGGAACCCCCTTGTATCCATAGAGCTACAGAAGTGAGAAATGTATGGAGTTTAATGTAGTTCAAGAGAATGAAGGACAGTGGTGTGTGGGGGCTGGGGCAGTTGCCCTTCAACCCATGGTGGAAAGGGACAACATCTTTCTGTCGGTGCCGAGCAGGCTTTTAGTGATGTGCAGGCTGACCTGATAGCCGCGGACACGTGGGTTTACCCGCGGGTCGACGGGTTTGGGCTGACCTTGCACTCCTTTTCACCACCTTCAAATGCCGGCTTCTGGCTTTATAGCCGCGCACCTGCTTGCCCCGCCGATTTTGTGACATCACCAGGGGGGTGGGGCGGCACTGGTCTATAAAAGGAACCCAGAAGAAGAAGTCGGATGTGAGTGGGCGCGGGCTGAGGGAGGGTTAGGGTCGGTGATGGTCGGGAAAAACCCGACCCGCACATCACTACAGGCTTTGTGTTATTTTCTCCATTTTTTTTTATTTGCCTCGAGGCGGGCATATCAGTGAAGGATCTGCTTGTTTGGAAACCAACAATTGAATATTCATGCTGCCATCAGTTCTGCTCCACGGCTCTTATTCTTGTGATTTTTTTCTGTATAAAGCTTAATCTAAAGAGGAAACGAGTCTAGTCTTTTTTTATCATTGTACAAATGGGTGATTAAACTAATTAAAGCGAGAAATGCCTTAGAATAATTGAATTTTTCTGCTATTGAGAAATTCTGTATCCTTCTGTCAGTACCAATTCCCAGCAGACGTTGGCCGTGGAGATCCAATTCCATTCAGTAAACCCAAGAGAAGATTGGTTTGCTTACTTAAACTGCACTTTCGGTCCCCAAATCCATCACAATGGCAGTAAGGATCAAAGTTCCTGAGATGGTTCAAAACTTGGAAGAATTGTGGAGTTCTGAAGAAATTGCCTTTGCAATGTGATTTCTGAGATGACGCTCACACATGTCATTAAATATGCACAGGGTGAAAAAAAAACCCACTCAGGAGCATCTTCAATCTCGCTGTTCGTTAGGGAGGTCAGATTGATGCAGACGCTGAATATAAAAGTCAATGGAACTCGTTGGAGACAGACATGATGTGCATGAGATGGCAGCGGGAAGCCTTCTTGTCAGTACTTCTTACCTATAGACTGGCAGGTTAAGCTACTGAGAAGCCACATTCACAGCCCTGGCCCTTTCAGCCCACTGGAGTGTTCCAAAGGTCAAAGTGGAACCTTCCTCTGTAGACACAGTGTCTACAATTTTGGATTTATCGACTAAAGGTTCCCTTATAAGAGCCAAAAAAGCACTTTCTAGTTGTAAGCAGCCACTCATCAAACAGGCTCTGGAGTTCCTCCAGCACAAAGACCTCCAGCACCAAGAAGCAAAGTCTTTTTCACACCAGATACGTTTGCGGCTGGGGGCCCAGGGGGATGTGCAGGCTCCTAATGCGGCAGCCCCGGTGGGCCAAGATTTCCCCAGTCTGACTCTGGAAATCCTTCAAAGTTAAAAGATCACGTGTCAACAGGGCTGGAACTTGGGTTGGCAGAAGAGGCACGTGCCTTGGGCACAAAGGTAAAGGGGCACCAAGCACCCACCTCTTCTCTCTGGCTGCCCCTAGTTACTGATCTCTGCACTACTTTATATCCCTACATTGGTTTCAGCTACCTTTCAGAATACAATTTAAATTAATGACCCTGACATTCAAAGCACTTCATAACTCTGTCCCACGCGACATCTCTGAACGTATCTCTACATACTCACCCAACCTCTTACTACGCTCCTCTACTGACCTGCTACTCAACTCTTCTCTCATTACCTCCTCACACGCTCGCATTCAAGACTTTGCAACCCAATACTTCTCTTTCTGTTGACCTGTTAAAAGGAGAACTAAACCCCATTGCTATTAAAAATCGCTACCCCCTACCCTACACCCCCTCTCTGCTCCCCCCCCAGCATAGGTGTTACATCTTGTAATTGCCCCTAAATCTTTATTTTACTCTCCTTGCAGAGTCAGGGCAGCATCTTCCCCTCTTTGTTCTTCTTCGGGAATTGAGTGGAGCATCAGCGCATGCGCATTTGGAGCAATTTTACAGTTCCTGACAAAAACTGCACATGCGCCATAAGTGATGGTAATTGCCGAAGGGAAGGAAGATGACCTGAAGAAGAACGAAGAGCCAGAAGATGGCGCCCGTGAGTTCTGCTGCGCTGACTCTGCAAGGAGAGTAAAGTAAAGAATTGGGGTGATTACAGGAGGTAGCACCTAGGCTGGGGGGAGAATGGAGGGGGGCTATGTAGGGTAGGGGTAGCGATTTTTAATAGCAAGGGGGTTTAGTTCTCCTTTAATGTACAACTCCCATGACCATGCTTTGACAGAAACTACTACCCACTATCACTACCTCATTCATGAGGTCCCTGTTCCTCCCAAGTTTCAAGCTGAGGGAGGTTTTATACTTCCGGTCCCCAGTATATCCACCCCTGGTACTAGGTGGAGACTGAAGAGGAAGAGTCATGTTTAGTGATGGGCAAATTTATTCGCCCCGCTCAAATTTGCGGTGAATTTTCCGCACTGGCGACGACGGCCATTGACTTTAATGAGCGCCGGCATCAACCTAGGTGAAAAATTTGCAAAATGACGATCTTGACACCGGTGACAATTTCGCTCGTTTCGTGGGAAATTCGTGAAATTCGCGGCAAAGCAAAACTAGACATGTGTTCCCTCTCATTATATAATCCAGCGTTGGACTGGAGGTCCAGGGACCACTGGCATTGTTGCCTCAAGGGGTCGCACCCCCTGCACCCCTGGCCCATCACAATTCTGTATTATTGGACTCATTATTGTCTTAGCACATTCACATCTTATTTCTAATGCATGTGAGAAGCTAAACCAATGAACTAAACAAAAGTTAAAAGCACACAACAAGAATTCCTGTAAATCTCCAGTAGCTGCTGGTCCATTTGTCACTTTCAGGTAATAAATAACAAGCGCGTTGGTGCGAATCCGCCAGGCCCATTGATTTCGACAAAATTGACAAATTTATACAGTTGGAGAATTACTGCCTCCCTGATATTATTAGATTTGCAGCCGCAATCGAGAAGGAAATATAAATTAGATCGGATTATTTCCAATGAAATTGCTTACACTGGAGACTCTCTGAAGCAGAATGTAGTTGCAACAACAACACACAACAGATCTTCAATGGGGTTGACTTGTCTATCAAAGAATCAGAATTACTGGAAAGTCAAACTGTGTCTCCATAGCCCAGGTGTAAATACAGTACAGGTATGGGACCTGTTATGGGGTTTTCTGGATAACGGATGTTCCCCTAATTAGGATCTTTATACCTTAAATCTACTAGAAAATCATGTAAACATTAAATAAACCCAATAGGCTGGTTTTGCTTCCAATAAGGTTTAATTATATTTTAGCTGGGATCAAGTACAAGCTACTGTTTTAGGGAAATTATTTTTTAGGGAAATTAAAGGGAAATCATTTTTAAATATTTAGATTAATTGGATAAAATGGGTGAAGGCTTTTCCGTAATTCTGAGCTTTCTGGATAATGGGTTTCACAGGTAACAGATCCCATACCTGTACTATAGGTACCTGACTGCTGGGAAGTAATGTACTTTTTTGTTTTCATCAGCGAACCTGCCCAAACCCATTGTGCTGAACATGACACTTTCACTGCCAAAGTAGTTGTGCTGTTATATAGCTCAGCTGTCAATCATATATTGCCTGCCCCGCCTCTAAGCATTAGGCATAAAGGCGGGGCAGGCAATTACTTTCACTTTCCGTTCTGCACTTTCTAGGTGTCACTGCCCTCCTTACATTCCCCCTCCCTCCTCATTATCTAATTGTGTGATCAGCGCATGGGTATCAGGTGCCCCATTCTGGCGCATAAACAAGATTTTGGCATGACACAAAGTTTGTCCTAATAACAGGGTCCACAAAATGGCTGCTGCCAGCTTGATGTGATTGTGAATTTAAAGACTAAAAAAAAACGAGATTTAAATCATATATATATATATATATATAGTGCAAGTGAAGTTTATTTTGCTTGACTGACATGATAAAACAGGATTTGGAATTATTTCTTAAAGTGACAGGTCCCCTTTAAAGTACTGTATAGGTCTCCGTCATTCGCACTCTAATAGCATGTCAGAATGAAGAGGGGTCGCCAAATTTGCCTCCCGAAGATGATTATCCCCGCTCTACACAAAGGGATTAAATTAGTGCATGTCAGAAGGAAGAAGGATTGTAAAGGGTTAAATGGCACACGCATATATGAACACCCTGCTGATTGGTGGAGAGCTCGTCCTATCTGTAAATTCCCAGTAAAAATTGGTATAACACCAAGAGACACAGGGAAATACATCAACTCCATTAATACAATCAGTTGAATTGTGGGTATATCTTGCACCGTGTAGGGTTGCCACCTTTTCCGAAAAAACCCCCAACATTAATTAATAACATTGGGATCAACCATAATTTTTACTGGCCAGGCCAGGACGTAACCCTAGCACCATGTCATGTTCCAGAGCAGGCCTGTGTCAAGAGGCGCCGCATCAGCTCAGTCCCTTCGCTTACAGCTCATAGATGTTCTCCTAGAAACTGTTTCTAGTTCTTTACCAGAAAGTGTTAAAGGGGCCTGTGTTTAACCCCATTTCTCCCAAATCAACCAGCCTACTTGGTATGGCTATACGCTGAAAAAAATGAACCCCTTCCCTACCAGCTGCATCTGTAACAATCTTGAGAAGGTTATAGATTCATTTAATAATCGATGTTTAACCCTATTGCTACCAAATCAGACAGCCTATTTCTGGGATGCCAATACTGAAAAAAAGGTTAACCCTTTCCCTTGCACCTGCAGCTGTAACAATGTTTAGCAGGTTAGAGATCAACTTTCTAATCTGTATTTAACCCCATTGCTACTAAATCAGCCAACCAAGTATACTCTGGTGACTATACTCAAAAAAAGTTAACCCTTTCCCTTCCACCTGCAGCTGTAACAATGTTTAGCAGATAAGAGATTGATTTTCTAATCTGTTTTTAACCCCATTGCTACTAAATCAGACAACCAAGTATACTTGGGATGCCAATACTGAGAAAAAGAAGTTAACCCTTTCCCTTCCACCTGCAGCTGTAACAATGCTTAGCAGGTTAGAGATCAATTTTCTAATCTGTATTTAACCCCATTGCTACCACATAAGCCAGTCAAGTATACTCGGGGTGACTATACTCAAAAAAAGTTAACCCTTCCCCCTCCACCTGCAGCTGTAACAATGCTTAGCAGGTTAGAGATTAATTTTCTAATCTGTGTTTAACCCCATTGCTACCAAATCAGACAGACTATTTCTGGTATGCCTATACTAAAAAAGAAGCTAACCCTTTCCCAACAGCTGCATCTATATCAATATTTATTAGGCTATAATCAGTATTTTATCTGTGATTAACCCCATTGCTACAAAATCATTCAGCCTCTGGAATGTGTGTGTGTGGGTGCTTGTGTATTAAAAAAAAAAAAAAAGTTAACCCTTTCCTTACCGGTTGTATCTGTAAAAATGTTTAGCAGTTTATAGATCATTTTTATATAGTTTATATAGGGATTTTTTTTTTACATTTATAAAGCGATTTGTTTGTGAGGTGACTATATATATATATTGTAATTGAAAATATATATAGTTTATATAGGGGTTATATAGGGGTTTATATAGGGATTTTTTTTTTAAATTTATAAAGCGATTTGTTTGTGAGGTGACTATATATATATTGTAATTGAAAATGGAGCCTGAAGACAAAGCAGATGGATCATAAAACTCTGGGAGTTATGAGGCAGGAGAGAGAGTGTAACAGAACACAGTATCAATAAAGTATCTCTCTATTTATAACTGAGTTGGAATGGGCAGAAATCTAATCCATCAGGCTGGGAAATTGCCATGCAGAATTAGTTTCCCTTTAACTTTATTTTTAATGATCAAAAAAATAAATAAAGGGAATGAGAGAGAAATCCAGGGAAAAGAGCGAGAGTTGCAGATGAAATCCTAGAGGTTGAGGGCTGAAGGCAGGCAAAGAGCGGATGAGACAGTCTCCAATCACTGGTTGAACTGGGGGAGCGGAGTAGGGATCTCTGCCTGGGAGGAAGCAATAGCTGTAAGGTTAAACTTGCCTGAATCAGGAGAGAGGGGGGAGGCTGCATGATTGGGGGTAACGTTAGAGACTCTCTACTGTTAACAGATCACTAAACACAACCCATTCAAAGAGGAGCAGAACAGCTTGACAGGTGAACAAGAGACATCAGGGAACGACAGGGCTGTAGTTACAAAAAAATAAAATAAAGGTGCAAATGACAGGCTGACAGTTGAACAAAAGAGGTGCAATAAAGGATGCAATAAACAGCTGAGAACGGGGTGCAACAGCCAGAGGCACATAAACTGACTGTCAGAGCAAGAGACAGCCTGGAAAGTGCATTGTGGAGACGGTTCTGGAACTTGGGGGGAAGACAAGAGACTGTCCAACAGGTGGTGGAAAAGCAGCCTGGATCACAAAATAAAAATTAAGAAATCTAAGGATGAGAGAAGTTGCTGAAGATAAAGAGACAGCCTGAGAAGTTGAGCAAAAGAGAGAGAGACTGAGCTGATCCTGGAGAGATTCAGTTACAGTGCAACACAAGCAGCAGCTTCAGCCTTGCACTTCTGCTCATCCCATGCCAGTTCCTTGTTCTATTGTGTTGAACTACGCAGTATCTGCAGATGTGTGTCTGTATGTGAGTGTTCAGTTTAATTCCTCCCCTGGTCACTAAGCTCTTCACAGTCAGAGGAGGCTTCAGCCTGATCTCTCCTTCTCATTGCAAGACCTTCCCAAGGACTGCTGTCTTCTTCCTGGGACCACAACAACTTCTTGGTGCGCCGACTGGGAGCAGCCGAAAAGTGAAGCCGTCCCTTTGTGAAGATCAGAGAGAATCGAGGGGGGACACTTCTAGCCCCGGGGAAGAAAGTTCAGAATGAATCAAACAGCTGGTGCCTCCAACAATGTGAGGTGTCCTCCCACCAAGGGACCCAAGGTAGGAACCAAAGTTGCATCTCTCTCTCCCTCTTTTTTTGGTTTAACCAGTTCATTGCTGTATCTCTCTCTCCCTTACTGAACCTGCTGTTCTCTAGCACTGAAAGGGTTAGAATCCTCGCTCTGTAGAGCATTGATCATTGCTGTAGAGTCAGTGGAATGCTGAGATAAGATGAAGAGCTTGCAGTCCATGCTTCCTGGGCCAATGTACTATTCCATTTTATTTTTCGCCCTCTCCTTCCTTCGGGTGATGCAGAATGCAATTAGACTGCCACAGATGCATTATTGAGTGCGCTGATAAGCTGCTGCAGCTGCAGGGGCTGCCTTTGCATTATGTGGTGTCAAAATGCCATCTAAGGGCCGACGGAAACAAGAGAATTTTAATCATGGAAAGGATCCCTAGAAATAGGAGATATTATTGTGCACAGAGACAGCACTTTCCAGTAAGAAGGCTCGGAACCAGCGCTGAAGCTGGCAGTACTGTTAACCTTTTCATTCCTGGAGTTGCCTTAGGCACAGAAAACTGTGGAAGCTGTTATAACGCATTTTAAGTGTGATTTTGGCTTTTTAGGCAATATTGTGAAAATTATATGAATCCCCCGCCCCTCCTATTTTGGTTAAAGATAAAATACTGCTGAATTGTTCTCCTGCCTTGTTTGTATTACCTGGGATAGAGCCACCTTTCAGGGGTCACTTTAGATTGCAGGAAAAGTCATTGGTAGTGGTGGAATCAGCACAATCAGCACAGCCGTAACAGCCTAAACTAGATGTCTCTACACTGATTGGTCCAGTCTCATGTCCTGCCTTCCAATGAGGGTTGGAATGCAAGCGTTGGATCCAACATGATCTTATTTAAGCAGGTGGTCTGACTTAAAAGGGTTGTTCACCTTTAAATTAACTTTTAGTATGTGCAGAGAGTGATATTCTGAGACTATTTGCAATTGGCTTTTATTTTTATTTGTGGTTTCTGAGTTATTTAGCTTTTTATTCAGCATCTCTCCAGTTTGGAATTTCAGCAAATCTGGTGGCTAGGGTCAAAATCACCCTAGAAACCATGCACCGATTTGAATAAGAGACTGGAATATGAATAGGAGAGGGTCTGAATAAAAAAAGACAAGCATTTGTTTTTAGATGGGGTTAGTGACCCCCCCATTTGGAAGCTGAAAATAATCAGAAGAAAGCAAATAATTAAAAAACAAGAAAAAAAATGAAGGCCTGTTGGAAAGTTGCTTAGAATTAGCCATTCTATAACATCCTAAAAGTTAAAAAAGGTGAACCACCCCTTTATATATATATATATATGATGTTGACGTGGTCCCTCCAGGTCTCCAGATTATTGGTCCATGTATTGGACTTTCCTTAACGGTCTGCCCTGACCCAAATGTAAGAAAATGATTGGATGAGCCCAATTTACCTTCCAGCCACAGAGCTGGGCCACCTTGATATGGTATTAATAATGAATGAGCAGTGGCAGAACTACCGGGGGAGCAGGGGGTGCGAGCGGGACCCCCCCAGGGCCCCCCAAGAGCCCGTGCGCCACTGAAAATGTGGCCGTACGGAGGGGGCGGGGCCCGGCTGCACCAGGACCCAACCCCCTCTAGTTGCGCTACTGTGAACGAGTTTGTGAATTTCAGCTTGGGTGCCCTGTATTACACAATTAGTGGTACTAAGTTTACCTTTTAATGTTATCATATCTAGTTAAGTTTTTATACTTATATATAGTGGTGGTGTTTTACCCTGCCGAATAATTCTTCATTTTGTTCATAGTCACATTCATATACAGCAAGGTTAGAGCACGGTGCTGCTTCAGAGATCTCGACATTCTGACTTGCTTACTATTGCTAAACTACACTTCCCAGAATGCCCTGGGAATAATCATTTTGTACATGAGAAACATCTGAACCCAGCTTTGAACATCTTGGTGCATATGTGGGATATGTTATAGCCTTTGTGCCGTCTGTGGGAATATGATGGGATGCATATTTAATCACTTTATAGGAGGGATGTTCACCCTGCGGCTGGTGCTGTGCTTCCCATGACAGGCAATAGGCCATGAGACATTCCCGGCCTAAGGTGAGCTTCACATAATGTAAGTTCAACGAGAAATGGAGAATTAAATAACCATGCTTGGGGGTGCTGTATGGAGGTCAGATCTCAAGGCACCCAGCGGAAGGAGTTAATCTTAAAGAGGCCTTATCTGTCAGCATGCTCGCCGTAGCAAGAACACTAAGACTTGGACAACTTCATTGTCAGCTATGTTGACTTGGAGGGCCAATACTGTATTACTCATTATCATTCTGACCAAAGGCAAGTGATACAACACGTTGCTGCTGATCAACCATCACTAAATTAGGACCTTCGAGTATTCAGTTGGCTGCTTACTACATGTTGAGTTACACTGTTGGTTTCTGTTTATAGAGCAATAATGAATGTATTTGGATGTTAATTAAGTTACTGTTTATTGCTGAGAGGGCCTGTGGTTGTCGCAGTATAACTCAACATCCTCAACAAGAAACCATTTTTGTCAAGGGTGCTTAAGTAGGAGCTCTAATTAGGCAGTGGGAGGTGGGACTATATTGCCATGACTGGGGTAGAGCAAAAAGTTGCCAAATTACTGCTCAGTGAACCTGAGTGTCAGGGACATAACTGTAGTTGTGGCATGGGCTGTGGCCAAGGCCTCAGAAGACCCTGGAAGTTTGAAGTACTGATGTGGGGGCAGGAAAAACTCAACCCACACCCTACCCTAACCTGCAAGACCTTAACCTGCACTCGACCATAACCTGCAAAATGTTGCTATAGTAGGACCCACACCCAACCCGTTCCAGTGATTTTTCGTTCTCTAGTTCACTTCTCTGTCTCTGGTTCCAAGACAGCGAATCTTCTGGAGCAGAGGAGTGTAATTTCCCAATCTGACCCGCACTTAATCCTAACTCCCAATGGTTGGCCAAATTTCAACCCAAACCCTCCCCAACCGGTGGTCAACCTGTGTGTTTTGGGTCAACCTGCACATCACTGGTGTGAAGGGTCCAATGCACAAGCCGACATGCAGAGATTAAACAGTGACAGTTCCCACATAAGACAATTTTAAGAACCTGGGATCATCGTTTCTTGCTGATAATCAATGGGTTTGGTCAAATGTTGCACTGGGGCCACAGTTCTGTGTATTTGGCCTTGCTTTGTTTTGTCTATTGCCAGGACCGTATTTCAACCTGAATGTCACCATATCCTTGTAATTTAGCCATGTGGGATATCAGATTTATAGTCTAATCTTGGTGGGGAGAAGGCACCCCTTTCTAAAGTCAGGCATGGTTAGTGGAAACAGAGCACATATCAAAGTCTGATAAAGAAGTACATGTTCTCAAGTGAGAATGCAGCTGATTTACTGTATAAACTGTACATAACGATAGAGGAATCGGGGCTGAGCCCCTTGTTGACCACAGGGACTGTTTCCTCTACAGTTGTAAAAAACGTAGTACCCAGCCTCCTACCCCACTTGTGACCCTGGCCCCAGCCGCTCTCCTACCTAAATGCAAGCTGCCATGTCAAGTGGTGGGGGAGCAGGGCCAGGGAAGGGTGTGGGTTCCTATTGCATAGGCGCAGTGGGCCCCTCCAAAGATTTTTGGTGGGGGGCCCAGGGCATGATGTAGATGTACACCTCTGCCTGATCTATATAAAAAAAAATACAGCATTTCCTACTGCAGTGGCATTTTTGGTTTTTCCCCCCCCCGGTTTTCTTAATGTGAATTAACCCGCATGAAGGGTTCATTAGAGTATTGCCATGATTGCTTATTGGCACTGCTAGCACTGGCAGCTTAATGGAATTACTTAAATGACTCCGCTTGACTGATGATGCCTTTTAAACTGTTATACAAACAATGATCAGAGGGCAGACAAACATCTCATCTGGAGATTGGGAGCTGCTGGATTGTAGAGAGTAGAACTGCTTTGTCCCATAAAGTCAGCTCTCGCATTCCAAAGCACTAAGACCGATGTCACGTAATATTTATAGAATCCATTTAAAAAAGCATCGCCTGACGCGTTTCATGCACATAAGGGCCGGGGTCTTCAAAATTCAAGAACTCTTCTCTTTTGTTGTTGCTGAACTGTACATGTGAGAAAAATCAGAAAGTTAGACGCAACTTTTTCCACTCTAGTATTTATAATGCGTCGCTTGAATTTTCTTGAGCGTAAAAGAAGACATTTTCCTGCATTCTAGGGTTGGGCTTAGATTGTTATGCTAGAATGAATCAAGAATTGTCAGCATTTAAAGGAGATATTATATAAAAAAACAAGAATGTACCAGTGTATTATACTCTTTTAAATATAGAAGGAATATGCTAAAAAAAAGGGGTGTTTTGGTTACTTTATTGAAAATTTCTGCAAAAAACCCTACTAGTCCCGCCCATCTACTCCACTTCCTGCTGCCTCCTTTCCCAGGCTGTGGAGGGCAGCCAATGGCACTCAGCACACTGCAATGTAGGTTAAGAACCAGTCAGCAGCTAGGCTGACCTGATAGCGAACTGAAGTCTGCCTTTGCTTGGTGACTGCAGGGCTGTAATTGGCTGCCCCCCTCCTACAGTACTTCTGGCAGGGACTGTTAGGACACGCCCACCCCTTATTAGAAACCCAGACAGGGACTGTAGCAGAACTATAAGGCTCTCCAATAAAGGGGCTTTTTTAAAACTGCTGCCTACAATATTAGGATGGCTTTAGTATATTTCTCCTACAGGTTTAAGCTCCTGTTTTTTTCAGTTGAGAAGGCTCTAGAAAACTTAGATATGGAAAAAAACCTAATCTGTGAGAGAAAAATTTGCAACTTCAGATAAATCTGCCCCATTGTGTCAAGAATTGCAGGGTCAAAAGTATGTGGGCACCCCCTTTTAATAATTGGAATTGCCTATTAAAGTCAAGGCCATCATTGCAGCTGTCAGTACATCTCGACAATTCCATGCTTCCTACTTTGTGGCAACAATTTGGGGGAAGTACAATATATCCTCTTTCCCCAGTCTTCTCCAATGTAGGAATGGCTTGTGTTTGGTTGGAGGGGTCGGCGCCTCTCCCAATATGCCTCAAATAGAAAAGATACCAAACAACAAAAGCCAGTGTAGCGGAGAGAACCCCTGCACATTTATTCGGTCATGTTTCGGGAGCGTGCCCCTTCACCTGAAACAATTTGGGGGAAGGCACTTTCCTGTTTCAGCACAATAGGTCCATATAGAATGGGGTTGCTGAGATGAAAGTGGGAAAACCTGACTGGCCTTCACAGAACCCTGACTTCAACCTCACTGAACCCCTGTAACAGCCCGACCTCTTACATATAAATGGAAACAAATCCCACCACAATGTTCCACTATCTATTGGAAAGTAATGAAGGGTGAATCTCTCCCGTTTCGCTTTGCCGAAAAATTCACGAATTTCCTGCAAAATTCGCGAAATGCCGAAAAATTTGTGTCGTGAAAGTGGAAAGTTGAAAATTCGGACGTTTTCACGAACAATTAGTGAAATTCAGACGTTTTCACACAAAATCTAGCAATTCAAACCTTTTCACGAAAAAAATCTAGCATTTCGAACATTTTCACGAAAAAAAAAATTGAATTTTCACCAGCGAATTTTCGCGAGAGATTCGCAGTGAATTCGTGCCTGGCGAATTTATTCACCCATCACTATTGGAAAGCCTTCCCAGACGTGTAGAGGCAGCAAAGAGAGGACACATTCCGTATTAATTCCTTTGGTTTTGGAATGTTGGACAGACAGGTGTCCTCGTACTTTTGGTCATATATTTTAAAACAGGGAACCCCAATCTTTTTTACCCGTGAGCCACATTCAAATGTAAAAAAGTGTTGGGGAGCAACACAAGCATGAAACATGTCCTTGAGGTGCCTAATAAAGGATATGATTGGCTATTTGGTAGCCCCTATGTGGACTGGCAGCCTACAGGAGAATCTGTTTGGCCATAAACCTGTTTTTATACAACCAAAACTTGCCTCCAAGCCTGGAATTCAAAAATAAGCAGCTGCTTTGAGACCACTGAGAGCAACATCCAAGGAGTTGGGGAGCAACATGTTACTCATGAGCCACTGGTTGGGAATCACTGGTGTAGAAGGATGTGAGTTTAGATGTTTCATTATCTGCTCTTTAGATGCTGTATCTCTTTGCTAGTAGCTTTTATGGACTCTTCAGCACTTTGTACTGCCCTCACCTAACTCTCCTGGCACTTGACCACAGCAAGTCCTGCTCTTGGTTGTTGGGTCTTCCATTGAACAAGTCTGTCTCTTCAACTCCCATTCTAAACCAATGGTATAATATTAAAAGATACAGAATTCACATTACTGTGTGTGTTATCATTGAAGTAACTACAGTTTGTACTTATCACAGTCAAGATTTCCCATATCTGTTATCTGCTATCCATAGTGTGCTCATAAAGAGGGTTTAGTTTGTCTTTAGGAAAAAATCTGTTAGGTATTTCTTATAATACTCCAGAGACGGACTGAAGTCAAATGTAGCATTTTATGAACAGATCTATAAAAATAATAGTAATAGAATATGTTTGTTTCAAATATTTCCCATCTCTCATAAATATATTCTCCCACTTTTCCTCTGTCAATTTATTGTTCTCATATATACTGTACAGTATATCCTTTGCTGAATATATTATACTGGTAACCCCTTAAACATTAGGGATTATTTATTCAAACCTTGAATAGCAACATTTATATATATACTGTATTTGTACACAACTCAGATTTTTTTCAGTTTTTGTTCAAACATTCCAGTAAAAATGAAGTATCTCTAAACTACTGTATCTATTCTATCTTTCCACTCAGTATGAATTATACCCCTACTTAGTGCATGCTTACCCAGCCATGTCCTTGTTTGTAGCTACCCCCTATCACAGTGATCCCCAATCAGTAGCTCGTGAGTAACATGTCGCTCTCCAACCCCTTGGATGTTGCTCCCAGTGGCCTCAAAGCAGGTGTTTATTTTTGAATTCCAGGCTTGGAGACAAGTTTTGGTTGTATAAATACCAGATGCACTGACAAACAGAGTCTCAATGTAGGTTGACAACCCACATAGGGGCTACCAAATGGCCAATCACAGCCCTTATTTGGCACCCCAAGAACATTTTTCATGCTAGTGTTGCTCCCCAACTCCTTTTACTTCTGAATGTTGCTCACGGGCTCAAAAGGTTGGGGATCCAGGCCTATCATGAGATGCTTTCTAAGTAGACCTGCAAAGTAAGGACATCCAATTACATAGGGCCTACTCAGGTCCGGACTGAGATTTAAAATAGGCCCTGGCATTTCAGGTACACAGAGGCCCAATCAGCCCACATAGAGGCCCAATTAGCCACCACCAGCCCACTAAATACTGACTTTCAATAAGACCTTATAGCAGCCCCTCTGGCATTTGCCAGAACCCACAGATTGCCAGTCCGGGCCTGGGCCTACTGCTCACATCAACTTGAAGCACTTCAGCTTATGTAAGGATATAGTTCCTAGCAACCTCTAAAATACCAGCAACCTTCATATTTTATGTGATGCCACATTCTAGCACTCCCTGCTGTCTAATATTAGATGGAAACTGCAGGCTTAAGATCTATAGTAAAACCCTTTAACTCTTTAAGTATCTGTGGGAGCTAAGGTGAGATGTACTTCAAGAACAATTTTGGCACTGCTACTATACCTGCTATTCCACAGCCACTGTCACTTCCCAGAGACTATTATCCCACTGTTACTATAGGCACCATCTCTCCCTACTATACCTGCTATCCCACAGTCACACTCCCTTCCCAGAGACTATTATCCACTGTTACTATAGGCACCATCTCTCCCTACTATACCTGTTATCCCACAGTCACACTCCCTTCCCAGAGACTATTATCCACTGTTACTATAGGCACCATCTCTCCCTACTATACCTGCTATCCCACAGTCACACTCCCTTCCCAGAGACTATTATCCACTGTTACTATAGGCACCATCTCTCCCTACTATACCTGCTATTCCACAGTCACATTCCCTTCCCAGAGACTATTATCCACTGTTACTATAGGCACCATCTCTCCCTACTATACCTGCTATCCCACAGTCACATTCCCTTCCCAGAGACTATTATCCACTGTTACTATAGACACCATCTCTCCCTACTATATCTGCTATCCCACAGTCACACTCCCTTCCCAGAGACTATTACCCCACTGTTACTATAGGCACCAACTCGTCCTATATAGAACTAAGTCTCCCCCACTCTTTCTATATGCAAATGCTTGATGTAATTCAGTGCAAGAGTCTTGGTTTCTACTCCCTCGCCTCTGAAAATGATATTGTGCAAACCCCTTATGATAGGAAGTATATCATTCTATAAAAGTACTCCTTACAGCTCAGAGAGTGAGGCAACAAAGAGCGTGCCTCTGCAAATCTGATAAACGCTGTACGATATGAATTACAAAGATGTATCATTGCCAAACGCTACGTAGGGAAGAAAAATTCTCATTACAGAACTTACCAAGCTTGAAGAAATACACTATGACTCTAGATCTGTGTTGCATGAAATACATTTTCCTTCAAAAAAGCATATATTTCATAAATCAGCCACTCGTAGCTAAACTTAAATAGAGTGGGTTAGATATTTGTGGCACAAACACATCCTCTGCCCTCGCAACAAGATACGTTTTGTTGATAGTCGCGTGAGTTTTGACTACTTAAGTGTGACTGTAACGGCCTCTCCCTTGGGTTCTTTTGTTGGCACAGCGCATATCAGTTAAAATTGCTTTCCAACTGATTAGTATAGATCACATTGGATTTCTGGCTTTGCATTGTAATGAAGTGCGGTTTGGCTGTAACGCTGAATCGATGGCCGTGCCAATATGTACTTGTGTTAGCACAATCTGAGATCCATTTCTGGGTCTAGAAATGGCCTAATTAGAAACAACACAAAGTTCTCTCTATTAACCCAGAGTTTGGTTTCATTCCTCTCTAAACTGTCTATTCATACAGCAAACCAATACACACTGAACCCATTTAAGTTAACTTTTAGTATGTTATACAATGGTCAATTCTATTGGTCTTCATTTTTTATTTTATTTTTTTATAGTTTTTTAAATTATTTGCGCTTTTCTTTCAGATTATTTTCTGCTTTCAAATGGGGATCATTGTCTTAAAATTAAATGCTCTGTAAATCTACACATTTATTGTCATTGCTACTTTTTATTACTCATACTTCTATTTAGGTCCTCTCGTATTTTTATCCCAGTCTCTTATTCAAATCAGGTTGCTAGGGTAATTTGGAAACCTAGCAACCAGATTGCTGAAATCGCAAACTTCTGAATAAAAAGCCAAATAACTCAAAAAACACAAATAATAAAAAATGAAAAGTAATTGCAAATTGTCTCAGAATATCTCTACATCATACTAAGGGGGTTATTTATTAAGTCCGAATTTTTCTCAATATTTTCTGCTACAAACTCCGATCAAATCCGCTTGGGTTTTTTTGCGCTTATTTATTATTACATTTTCCTGAAAATTTGCTTTGTGGGAAAAAATCAAATTTTCATGTTTTTCAGATTTTTCATTCGATTTTTCTGATTTTTTTCTGATTTTTTTCTATGTGATCTGTTATCCAGAATGCTCGGGGCCTGGGGTTGGATCTCCATACCTTAAGTCTGCTAAAGAATCATTTAAACATTAAATACACCCAATAGGATTGTTTTGCCTCCAATAAGGATTAGTTGGGATCAGGTACAAGGTACTGTTTTATTATTACAGAGAAAAAGGGAATCATTTTTAAAAATTTGGATTATTTGTATTAATTGGAGTCCATGAGCACGCCTTTCTGTAATTTGGAGATGCCTGGATAACGGATCCTATACCTGTGTTATAAGGGGCTGCTTATTCTATACTCATTCTGCAGTGGTAACAGATTCTCAAAATGCACCTGGTTGCGAGTGCACGGTGATATGTTAGATGTCTAACACCCAGTTTGCCCCCCTGCTCTATTGGTGTAAAATTAGCTTACAAAATAAAAAACTTTGGGTTTCATTGGCCCTTAAAAAAGCAGGTAAAGTTGCAATACCCTCATGCGGCTACAGCTGTTAAAAGCCAGTCCTCCTGCACATCTTCTCACCAGGGTCGGACTGGCCCGGCAGGACAAATAGGCCGCTTTCGGTCGAATTCGAATCCTACAAATTGAAATAACATTGTATTCGATCGTATTCGATTCGAAGTTTTTTCAGAAAAAACTTAGATTTTTCTAGTCCAATTGACTCCAAATAGGTTCTAGGAGGCCCCCATAGGCTAAAACGGCAATTCAGCAGGTTTTAGATGGTGAATGGTTGAAGTTTTAAGATTTTTAAAAAGACTGTACATGATAAATTTCGATATTCGAATTTTCGATTTTTTTTTTCAAATTTGAATTGAATTTGGACTATTCCCTAGTCGAAGTACACAAAAACAACTCAAAATTCAAATTTTTTTAATTCTAATTTTCACTTCGACCCTTGATAAATCTGCCCCTTAGTATGATGTAGAGAAAAATATTCTGAGACAATTTGCAATTGGTTTTCCTTTTTTATTTTTTGTGGTTTTTTAGTTATTTATCTTTTTAATTGGTAGCAACTTCAGCAATCTAGTTGCTAGGGTCCACATTGCCCTAGCAACCAGGCATTGATTTGAATAAGAGACTGGAATATGAATAGGAGAGGCCGGAATAGAAAAACAAGTAATAAAAAGTAGTAATAATAATAATACATGTGTAGCCTTATAGAGCATTTGTTTTTTAGATGGGGTCAGTGACCCCCCGTTTGAAAGCTGGAAAGAGTCAAAAGAAGAAGGCAAATCATTAAAACACTATAAAAGAGAAATAATGAAAACCAATTGGCTTAGAATTAGCTATTTTATAACATTATAACTTAAAGGGGAACCTGCCATTTTAATAGAAAGGCCACACTTCTCTTGCAACTAGTGATGGGAGTATCTGTGGCGTTCGCTTCGCGAAATACGTGAAACGGGCAAAAACTCGCGAAACGTCGTTGGCGTCTCGTTTTTGGTGTCCATTTTTTTTCTACGAATTTTTGCGACGGTTTCGCAAATTGCGCTAATTAGCTGCGAATTCGCGCCTGGCAAATAAATACGCCCATCACTACTTGCAACTCAAGAGTCTCCTTGACCTTCCCTGGATCACCTCTGGTCTCCCCATTTATTTGGGGAGTTTTCTCACTATTACCATGCCAAAGTGTAGTTATAACCGTTTTATAACCATGTTTATCAGTAAGCCAGTGTTATTTTGCGTGAATAAGCTCAGGTTAGCATTCTAGCAGAGCATCCCATCCGTTCTTCCGATGATTCTCAGAGCAGTAATGCATTCCTGAATTCTCTGGTTTTAGGTTTATGACATTCACGTGTCAAATCGGCCTGACGAATTTCATATACAGACGCGTGTCTGTATACCATTAATGGTGTCCAGGAGTAAGGGCACATTTTTCAGAGCTGAGTGCCTAAATTCTGTGCTTGTTGCCGTTGTATTTCAGAGACCATCACAAGTGTGACAACTACACACGCCCTGATTCTCATGTCATCCAACCAAGTGCAATTTGGTTACAGTTGTGGAGGGGAAATTAGTCAATGGGATGTTCCATTTCATTTCATTTTAACAATGTGTTTATTATTTTTCATAAACAAGTCAATAATGGAGCAGTACATATAGGGATGTTCCATTCTAACGGTGGATGGAAGACATTCAAAATGTGTGGCTGTATTGTGCTGTGTATGGCCAGTGTAACTGTTTACAGTTAAAAAAAATGTTGTCGCCCATAGACTTTAATGGGCGTCGGCATCATTTCATCGTCGGCGAATTTTTGGTGAAACAAAACAGGTCAAATTCGCCCATCCCTAGTTAAAATAGAACTAAAGTCTAAAAATGAATGTTGCTAAAAATGCCATATTTTATATACTGAGCTTATTGCACGAGGCTAAAGTTTCAGCTTGTCAATAGCAGCAATGATCCAGGACTTCAAACTTGTCACAGGGGGTCACCATCTTGGAAAGTGTCTGTGACACTCACATGCTCAGTGGGCTCTGATTGGCTGTTGAGAAGCTAAGCTTAGGGCTCGTCACTAATTATCCAGCAGAAAATGAGCTTCCCCTGTAATATAAGCTGATGCTACAGGTTTGCTGATTATTAAATTCTGATGCTAATTGCACTGGTTTCTGTGCTGCCATGTAGTAATTATCTGTATTAATTACTAATCAGCCTTATATTGTGACATTTCTATTCTATGTGTACTGTATATTGTGAGTGGGTCCCTAAGCTCAGTAAGTGACAGCAGCACAGAGCATGTGCAGTGAATCAGCAGAAAAGAAGATGGGGAGCTACTGGGGCATCTTTGGAGACACAGATCTTTACTGCTAAAGGGCTGTGGTTGCCTTGGGCTGGTACAGAAGCACAAAACATAATGTACACTATTTCTAGCTACTTCTTAAGTTAAGCTTTAGTTCTCCTTTAGGGGGTGGGTTTGTCAAGTTCAAGACAGATTGAGCCCCTTTCTGTTTTCCCAGCATCCCACAGGAGTGTTATGAGTCTAATGATGCGTCTTTGTTTAGAGAGAGCAGTTACTTGGCCCAAAAGGGTTGCAGCCCCAATTTAAAAGGGTGGCTCACCTTCAGGTAACATTTTCATATGTTATAGACAGGACCATTGGTTTTCATTTGTATAGTTTATGAATTATTTGCCTTCCTCTTGTGACCCTTTCCAGCTTTCAAATGGGGGTCACTGATCCCAGAAGCTGAGTCACATGTTGTGCTTGTTGCTACTTTTTATTACGAATCTTTCTGTTTAGGCCCTCTTTTAAACCACTGCCTAATTACTAGGTTAGATTGGGCCCTAGAAACCAGATAGCCGCTGAAATTGGAAACTGGAAAGGTGGTGAACACAAAAATGAAATTATTTTAAAAACACAAATAAAAAATGAAGACTCAGATTACAAATTGTGTCAGAATATTACTCTTTACATCATACTTTACAACCCATTTAAAGTACAGCTCTTCTGCTACAAGTGACCCCTCATGATGCAGTAGAATGAGAGGTGTCCTGCCTGGTCAGGTGCTTGTGGCCCAAGGCTACTTTCTGGATAACAGGTTTCAGGATAATGGATCCCATATCTGTACATCTTTTTTGATGATTCACTGTCACCCTTCTTCTTAATGCTTGTGAATGGATTTGGTTAACCTTAATCATTACCAAGAATGGATTTCACGAGGAATCATGTCATTGATCAACGATAAAAGAGGTTCGTTTGCATGGCTGTCGCACACGTGCAGTAAACGTTCCGCCGTAAATGAGTTTCGGATGAAGAGTTTTTGACTACAGACATTCAGTTCATTTCCAGTATTGTGTATCGGGTAGTTAGTGGGACAAACCAATGGGAAAGATGGCCAGAACAGCAAATGAAAATAAATGTAGTGCCATAAATATAATGTATCTTCTAAGCCTTTTATCATCATTACTTATTCAATACATATTCAGTATAGTAAATCCAGCAAATAAAATACAGTATATTCATTTTAAGTGTATTGAAGGGGCCTAAAGGTTCTGGACCTCAGACTCATATTTTATTCTGCTCCATAAAAAAATATTTTTTGCCATATATTTTTACATAGGCTCATGACTGCATGGATAGGGGTGATCCCATTAAGCTGGCAGGATAATCTGACCCTGGTAGTAAATGCTTAAAATTAAGTTAGAGAAAAGAGGAAAGTCTTGTGATGTTGCTTTGCTCCAGGGCCAGGACTAGGGGTACACAGAAGAGGGGGAGAGGGAGGAAGGGACGGAAATGGTAGGAGAGGGAGGAAGGGTGGGAGAAGGAGAAAGGATGGGATAGGGTGTGAGGGCAGGAGAGGGAGGAAGGGTAGGATAGGGTGTGAGAGGATGGAAGGGTCGGAAATGGTGGGAGGGTGGTATAGGGTGTAAGGGTGGGATAGGGTGTAAGGGTGGGATAGGGAGGAAGGGTCAGAAATGGTGGGAGGGTGGGAGAGGGAGGGAGGGTAGGATAGGGTGTGAGAGGATGGAAATGGTGGGAGGGTGGCAGAGGGAGCAAGGGTGGCATAGGGTATAAGTGTGGGAGAGGGAGGAAGGGTCGGAAATGGTGGGAGGGTGTGAGAGGATGTGAGGGTGGGAGAGGGAGGAAGGTTTAGAGAGGACATGATGAGGGCATGCTATCCTACAACAGCCATGAATGCAGGTGAATTCCATGTGAGCTTTAGGAGGTTAAAGCCTTTCTCCTGACTATGAATGGAACCCTCCTCCTCCTGTTATTCAAAAATAAATACCTCCTATTATGCAATGTTGTGGTATTTTTTTAGTGAAGTAGTAGATACCATTAGACCAGTCGACCAGTTTAAAGTAAATAATCACAGACATGTTTTTAAAAACTACTGAAAAAAGCAGTTGCAGCAAAATGGATAAGAGGAGTTCATGTGTGTAGTAGTAAAAAGAGAAAGAAACGTGGGTAATTCCACCTTCCCATTAACTTCAATGCAATTCAGCAAATTTTGAAGCTGGTTTGTGAATCCTGACACAAAGCGAAACGCTGCAGATTTGCTCATTGCTATGGATGGGCGAATTTGACCTGTTTCGTTTCGCCAAAAATTCACCGCCGGGGAAATGTCGCCGACGCCCAATAAAGTCTATGGGTGTCTTTTTGACGCTCGTCTTTTTTTTCTCGACGCACAACACCATGCAAGTCTATGGGCGTCATTTTTGCGGCGAAACAAGGCGAAAAAATTCACCAATCCCTACTCATCGCTACAGTCAACAAGAATATAGTAATGACGACTACAAGACTACAACAAGGAACATTTTTTCATTGGTAGCCTCAAAACGTGCCACCACCTATACATATTTATATTGATATGAAAACTCCCCACGGCAAAAAAGTCACTGTGAAAAAACTCCCACAGACTTCAATGTGTTTCGTGAATTTTTTTTGTGAAGTGAATGGGACAGATTCATTCATCACTAGTTCGACGATATAAATCTGATGCTTGACAGCTTCGGGATGAAAGGATCTTCTCTGAGTACAGGCATGGGTTCTGCTATATGGAAACCCATTATCCAGAAAGGCCTTCTCCCACAGACTCTATTTTATCCAAAAATCCAAATTTTTATAAATCATTTTCTTTTTTCTCTGTAATAATAAAACAGTAGCTTGTACTTGATCCCAACTAAGATATAATTAATCCTTATTGGAAACAAAACCAGCCTATTGGGTTTATTTAATGTTTACATGATTTTCTAGTAGACTTAAGGTATGCAAATCCAAATTACGAAAAAGATCTTTTATCCAGAAAACCCAGGTCCCGAGCATTCTGGATAACAGGTCCCATACCTGTACAGCTTGCCTGTTTATCTTTATATAATAAAGTCTAGGATAACAAATCTAGCCTTGCTGTGTTTGTTTTTGTGTATAAATGGCAACAATTATATGTGAATATATTATTTGTGCCTTAAATGGGATGCCAGGAACTAGTCGCTCTATTCATAAGCTCGGGGAATACAAGACTCCATTCACTAACTAACTTAAATGAACCACATTCTTAATTCTGTTTTGTGATTCAATAGAAGAATCTTAATTGGCCCAACTGATGTCTAATTAAAGTAATTGCTTCTACCTGCTTGATTAGTCGTTTTTTCCCCCTGTTTTCAAAATGATACGAGAGACATAAAATGGCTAATTTCAGCTATTTGCAAAAAAAAATTGCAACATCTGAGTGCATTTTAGTCACTTGCAGCTCTGTTGGTAAATAGGTCCTTATATTTTAGTGTCTGTATCGCCTTAAAGGTGAGTCCTGTCCTCCTCATTATACTTTAAAGCAATTCATTTTGGAAGGATGTCTGACATCCTGTAGCTGTTAATAAACTTCAACCTCTTCCAGCCACGGGGATTCAGGGGAAATGTTTAATGCGTTAATGGAAAACTGAGCCTCGGATCTCGAAAGGGTTATATTTTTGTAATGATGTGCTCTAACCGCAGAAAAATAGCTGGCTATTAACTGGGCTCTGCCTGCTTCTTATCTATCACTTGTAAAAGCTGTGAGCTATGAACTGGAAAGCCCATTGAGTCTTTGCTGGGAGGCTGCTTGCTGTATAATTCCCTGTATCCACAGGGGAGCACTGCTATGAAGGAAACAACATTTATTAGCCGTTAGAGACCGTTGTCTAATGGAGCTCTGGGCAACAAAATGGATTCCAGCACCATTCTTTGTGTTTGTTCCACTCATCTCTTTAAATATAAATATTAACTGGGTGTGGTGGGGATGGTAAAAAAGTCTATGCAGGACATACAAATGTGCAGGTATGTTGAAGATGATAAAAGAGACAACACCCGTAAGTATGTGAAGGTACCGTATATACTCGAGTACAAGCCGAGTTTTTTAGCCCCCAAAATATGCTGAAAAACTCTACCTCGGCTTATACTCGGGTCAAGCGGAAAAACGGTTGCCGGCACCTAAGGATAGTCACCGGCGTCCAAGAATAGTCGCCGGTGTCCAAGAATAGTCGCCGGCGTCCTAGAATAGTCTCCAAGAATATTCACCGGCGTCCAAGAATGGTCGCCGGCACCCAAAACGAGACGCCGGCACCGCCAATGGGAGCAGAAACCCTCAATTTTTTGATTGAAACTTACCAGAAGCTGCTGCATTTCTCACCCTAGGCTTATACTTGAGTCAAAAAGCTTTCCCAGTTTTTGGAGGTAAAATTATAATAATAATAATAATAAAACAGTACCTTGTACTTTCAAGTAGACTTAAAGGGCACCTATCACAGCCAAACTCAAACACATATTAACAATATGACCAGTACAACATAAACACATTTAATCAAACTACATATATAGTTTTTTGAAAAAAAACGTCAGGTTTTAAAAAATCCCTTACTTTGTCAAATGGGTTCTTTCACTGAGGGAGGCCATACTGAGACTATAACAGAGACTATAATATGCAAATTTCAGGAGCATGCTCAGATTGTAACACTGCTTTGAGTATTCTACCCAGAATGCCTTGTTTTAGTAAACTCCTCCACTAGAAGTATCAGGAGATTTCCCTATCTAGTCCCCTGCTGGTGATGTTATTATGCAAATGAAGGACACACACTAACTTCCAGCAGGTGGCAGCACTACTGTACAGCAGCTAACACACAGGTTTGGCTGATTTGAAAATAGCTTAGAAGGGTTGATAAGCAACAAGGAATTTCAACTGAGCATGTGCGAGATTTCAGAGCTGCAGTTGGCTGGAAAGATATAGGTAGGAGGAGCCAGTGAAATCCAAGATGGCTGCCTCAGCTAGAACTGCAGGGGAGATAGGGGAGATCTTGCAGAAGGAATAGTGAGCTGATCATTTACATTATACAAACAATTCTAACTGTTTTAAAAATCTGATTTCTTGAACTTTCACATTGTGTATTTACTTAGGAAATGATTTTACTTAAGATTGGTGTCCTTTAAGGTATGATGATCCAAATTACGGAAAGATTTGTTATACGGAAAACCCCAGGTCCAGAACATTCTAGATAACAGGTCCCATACCTGTATATATATATTCTTGGAAGCTTGGCTTGAAGGCCACTTAGACTATGTTGAATGTATTTGCTATCTTAGATACTCCTGGAAACAGTGAATTTGCCCCGTTTCGCTTAGGATTTGGATTTGCAAATTTACCACAAAATTTGCGAAGTCAATGGGCGTCAAAATAATCTTGACGCGCATCGATTTTGACGCCTGCAAAATTTTTATATGCGTGACTATTTTGTCTTAATGCATTAAAGTCAATGGGCATCCGAATAATTTTGAAGCACGACTATTTACTGTATATGTACGCGACTATTTTGACATGATGGATTTCTCGCCAGCAAATGCTTGCAGCAGTTTTGCGTATTTATTCGCAGGCGGTGAAACGCAGGAAATTTGCTGCAAATTTTCGTCTGGCAAATGTATTCACCCATTACTGCAAATGTTTATTAACAGAACTGTGTTCACACCTGTAGAATGTGATGTAGTAGTGACAGAACAGGTGGTAGTTTCAACTACTTTGGAGAGAGTTGTCAAACCTGCGAGAGTGATGTGGCGAATCTGACGCGTTTTGCCCAAAAACAGCAAATGCATTGAAGTCTATTGGAAACAAAATTTCTTTTGATGCGCAACAAATGTTTGACGCACAACAAATGTTTTCACCCATTACAGTCTATGGGCGACATTTTCGAAGCAAAACTTGCCTAAAAATTTCGTTCATAACTTCGCTGTGAAATGAAAGAAAAACAGTTTGAAACTGGACATCTGATTGGTTGCTATGTTAAATATTATGTTTTAATAGAATGGGCCCAGGTCTTCTTCTTCTTCTGCTGACATGAGAGAACTGCTCACTTATATTTTCCCCTATAAAACAAGGTTTGACTTTAGAAAAATGCAGGTATTGTTGACACAGAAAATGATACAGTACATCCAGCTCTGTGCAATGAGAGAAGCTTACAAGCAAATGGATTTATTTCTCCTTTTAAGCAGATTGTTTGAGTAGCTGAGCGGACCTGCATCTTCTCATTGACACTACAATCTATCGCCATGGCTTTGAATTACTCCCAGGAAAGTTACACAGTATTAAAGTGCATGATCAGCTTTATTCCTGCACCAGAACTGAAACAATCCCACACGGAGAATAACTAATGATTTTTCCTGGGGGCCGGAATATCCTGCAGGCAATCAGATGTGCCTGTTTTTCTCTACTGTTTTATAAACAGGTTCTAAACTTAAGCCAATTATCAGGCATTATCGTGAAAAGGAGAATTTGTGTTGTCCTTTTTCACCTGAAACCATTACACAGTTGTGTCTTTGTGTTCTACTGGCCTGTTAGTGAGATGCTGTGCTTTGCCATCCTAGTGGCCTGTTAGTGGGTTATATTGTTGTGTCTTTGTTTTCAATGTAGTGTCATATTGAGATCTAATGTTGCGTCATTGGGTTCTTTGAGTTCTGATGTCATACCATTGAGTTCATGGTATGACATACGGCTCCATGTACATGTGTTTTACATGTGTTTCCAAGGTTAGATCACCAGGGTGAGTTATTACATTGGGTCTTTGTGTTCAGATGTTGTTCTTTGGCATTTTAGTGGCCTGTTCAGATCAGATCTAATGTTGTGTCTTTGTGTTTTAGTTTTGCGGCTTTGTTTTCTCAAGTTGACCCATTTAATATGGTGTCATTGAGTTCTTTGAGTACTAATGTCATTCCATTGAGTTCATATGTTGTGTCTTTGGGGTCAGATGTTGTGCTTTGACATTCTAGTGGCTTGCTGGTAAATTCTAATGTTGTATCTTTGTGTTCTGATGTTGTGCTACATGATTCTAGTGTTGTGCCATTGAGTTCTAATGTTATGTTTTTGTGTTCTGATGTTGTACTACATCATTTTAATATTCTGCCTTTGAGTCTGTATCTTGGGTCTTTGTGTTCTAGTTTTGAAGCTTTGTTTCCTCAGGTTGACCCATCTAATGTTGTGTCATTAAGTTTTTTGAGTACTAATGTCATACCATTTGTGTTCAGATGTTGTACATTGGCATTCTAGTGGCCTATTAGTGAGTTCTAATGTTGTGTCTTTGTGTCCTAATTTTGTGGCTTTGTTTTCTCAAGTTGACCCATCTAATGATGCCTCTTTGTGTTCTGGTGGTGCTACATCATTTTAATATTGTGCCATTAGTCCGTAGGTTGTGTTTTTGTGTTTTTGTGTTTTTGTGTTTTTGTGTTTTTGTGTTTTTGTGTTTTTGTGTTTTTGTGTTTTTGTGTTTTTGTGTTCTGACTGATTTTAGTGCTATGGAGTTGTAGTGTTGAGCCTTTGTGTTCCAATTGCAAGGCTCTTATTTCTCATGATTTCCTTTATCTCTGTAATAAATAAAACAGTAACTTGTTCTTGATCACAACTAAGATATAATTAATCCTTATTGGAGACAATTATATTAAGTTTAATTGATGATAATGATCTTCTAGTAGACTTAAATGGTAACTTTTAGTATGTTATAGAATGGCCAATTCTAAGCAACTTTTTAATTGGTTTTCATTATTTTTTTTTTTATAGTTTCATATTTATTTGCCTTTTCTTCTGACTCTTTGCAGCTTTCAAATGGGCATTGCTGACCCCTTCTAAAAAGCAAATGCTCTGTAAGGCTACAAATGTATTGATACTGCTACTTGGTATTTCTATTCAGCCCCTCTCCTATTCAAATTCCAGCCTCTTATTCAAATCAAAAACCTTAAATAATAAAAAATGAAAACCAATTGCAAATTATCTCAGAATACCACTCTCTACATCATACTAAAAGTTATCTCAAAGTTGAACAACCCCTTTAAGGGATTACGATCCAAATAACAGAATGAGCCCTTATCTGGAAAAACCCCAGGTCCCCCATTCTGGCTAAAAGGTCCAATACCAGTAGTAGGTAGGTTTACAGGTCACCTGTTTAAAAGCAACATCTGATTGGTTGCTATGATTTTCATGATGTGTCGCAACATGTTGCAATTTTTATTACATTACAAATGTGTCCTTCACTGCATTCTAACATTGTGATATTTAATTCTTTGAGTTGGAATGTTGGCCACTGAATTCTTATTCCACTTGTGCTTGCATGTTACCCCTTTATATAATATTCTGTTTTCTCATGTTGGGTCATGCTGATCCAATGTTGTACCAATGAGTTCTCTAAATATGATGTTTCATTGTGTTCTAATGTCCTAATATACGTCTATTGATGTGTGAATTCCCACCATTAATTAGGGACATGGTTAGGGCTATAGCAGTGTATGATTGTGGCATGGGGGGAATAGACAAAATGCTCCTGGAAAGCTCAGCAGGTTGACATCTCAGAGCCAAGGTCAGCAAAGTGCCACTTTATACAGAGACCTGGGAAGCTAACAGGAGACTGATTTCCAAAATTTAAGAGACACAATAGAACACCTTGACGAAACCCACCATCCTTTATAAAGAATGGAAGTCAATAGTGGAAAAATCTGGAGCGGTTTTGGTACAGCCCGTATAATTTAGTGAGTGAAATTAGTGACACCTAGTGGTAAAAGCAGGAGAAACAGAAAGCTGCCACGTCCAACAGAATGATGCATTGTCATTATTGATATCTACTCATGAATTAAAGAGAAATCAGGAAATGGTGTGATTTGTTAGTTTTTTTTTAAGCTTAGCAAAATATATATGAGTCTTGTTATTTGCTATCTGCACAGATTGTGGATTATAATGACACATTTATACTTTGGGTGTCCATGTGACAGGCTTGTACCTTTATATGGTCATAGAACCCCTCCGTGACTTCTAATATCCTTATAATTTACAGTAGGGGGTACATTATCCCTTATAATACATGAGTGATACTCAGAGTTCCCTGTATAATTCAGCCTGCAGCCTTGTGCCTTTATATGGTCACAGAATAACCCCTCAGTTACTTCTAATATCCTTATCATTTACATTAGAGGGTACATTTTCTCTTATAATACATGAGTGATACTCAGAGTTCCCTGTATAACTCAGCCTGCAGCCTTGTGCCTTTATATGGTCACAGAATAACCCCTCAGTGACTTCTAATATCCTTATCATTTACAGTAGGGGGTACATTATCCCTTATAATACATGAGTGATACTCAGAGTTCCCTGTATAATTCAGCCTGCAGCCTTGTGCCTTTATATGGTCACAGAATAACCCCTCAGTTACTTCTAATATCCTTATCATTTACATTAGAGGGTACATTTTCTCTTATAATACATGAGTGATACTCAGAGTTCCCTGTATAACTCAGCCTGCAGCCTTGTGCCTTTATATGGTCAAAGAACCCCTCAGTGACTTCTAATATCCTTATCATTTACAGTAGGGGGTACATTATCCCTTATAATACATGAGTGATACTCAGAGTTCCCTGTATAACTCAGCCTGCAGCCTTGTGTCTTTATATGGTCAAAGAACCCCTCAGTGACTTCTAATATCCTTATCATTTACAGTAGGGGGTACATTGTCCCTTATAATACATGATTGATACTCAGAGTTCCCTGTATAACTCAGCCTGCAGCCTTGTGTCTTTATATGGTCACAGAACCCCTTAGTGACTTCTATGGTCACAACTGGAGGAGGTGAATTTTCTCCTGTACATTCTGGGCAGTTGAGTGATATTTTTGGTTCTTATAAGAGGCACCAGCCTTCATTGATCCTTGCATCTCATCTTTCGTTCTCCAGTTCAAATAAACACTGGAATATGTCAGTGCTGTAATGTCTTATCTTGTATATTATGTTTTGGCATAGCCCCTAAAATTACATCTTACTTTGTACAAGCGCTAGCCTAAAGTTTTTATCAAAGTCTTTATTGTCAGCCTTTCACAATGAACATATTCTTCCTGCTGCCCTGCTGATTTTCAAATTGCTTCGGAGGTTCTATTTCATGTGAAAATTGTCATTGCACATTTCCGAAAGCTTTTTTTCTCCAGGTGTAGATTGGAAAGTGGGTTTGATTCCCTAGACATCTGCCCGGGATGCTTTCAATTGTTGCTGACCTGCTTGCTTTTTGACAGTGTATCAAAACAGCAGATGTCTGGCGGAATATTCATTCGTGTTTGTTCAGGCCCTTATAGGGTATTCTGTAAGTAATTCACTAAATTTATATCAGTCTTGGGAGGACTTATTTCTGCATAATGAAACAATGGGAATATTTGTGATCAAAGGCAAAATAACTTAAGATTATGTCCCTTCTAATTACTGCAATGGTTGCTTAAACCACAGGCACAGTTGCCAACACAGTGGCCAATACATAATAAACAGGTATGAGATCTGTTATCCAGATAGTTCCAAATTATGATAAGACAGTCTCCCATAGACTCCATTATATCCACATTTTTTAAAATGATTTCTCTGTAATAATAAAACAGTAGCTTGTACTTGATCCCAACTAAGATATAATGAATCCTTATGGAAGCAAAACCAACCTATTGGGTTTACTTAATGTTTAAATTAATTTCTAATAGACTTAAGGTATGGAGATGCAAATTACAGAAAGATAATTTATCCTGAAACCCGAGCACTCTGACTAACAGGTCCCATACCCGTAATGCCTTTCTTGATAAATCTCTCCTGCTTTGTGGTAATAGTTTGGGAAAGGTCCTGTCATGTTTCAACAAGATAATAAACCCATGGACATAGTCTATACAGAAATGGTTTGCTGACATGGCAGTGGAAGAACTCGCTGGGTCTCCACAGAGCCCTGACCTCAACCCAACCGGGCACCTCCGGAAGAAACTTGAATGCCAACTGTTAGCCAGGCCTGATCCACCACAGTAACCCAACCTCACTAATCTTCTTGTGGCTGAACTCAAGCACATCCCACCAAATACTAGTGGAACCTTCTCAGAAAAGTAAAGCCTGTTATAACAACATAGGGAGGATCAGCTACATCTTAATCCCCTTGCTTTGGAATTAAAAGGTGGACAGGCAGGTGTCTACATACTTTTGGTCATTTTTCAGCTCTTACTGTCCCTCTAATACCACTCCCAGCATTTCCTGGGGTCAAGCATTTTGCAGTCACCCCTTCTAACATCTTCAAAAACATGAAACACATTCCAGTAATTCATTTTTATTCCAAAAACACCATTTAGCCCTTATTCTCAATACTCCAAATTGAGCCTCATTTGATTTCAGAAGAATCTGCACAGGCCTGAGGAAGTCAAACCCAACCACGGTTGAGTAACCTATAGCAGATATTATTCTATTTATACTAGTAAAAGCAAACAGCTGCTTGGTTTCTTTGGGTTCCTGGACAGGACAAATTAGATTTACAAAGGGATGCATATGAGCAATGTGGATCTGGACTTCTACGGGGCCTCAAGAGAAACTGATATATGGGGGTCTTTATCACTTGAGATATCCTTTAGAGCTTATGGGAATTATCATAGGGCCTTGGGGGATTCCTTCGAACCCTGGTAGATCCCAATGGAGGAGGTGTTACTTCCAATTTTCCTTGACCTCCATTGGTCAATCACAAGCTGTTAAGGCCACTATAACGGTGACATTCTAGTGATTGGTGCTTATAAATAAAGCATTCCTTCCCCATCTGTAGCATCTTCTATATATTATTGTAATGAAGCCTTATGGAAACTCTTACTGCAATAACCACACTTCTTAGGGAATGGCATAACATTGACGATTCTTAATAATTGCACGCTTTTCTACAGAAAAAGTATTGTTATCAAGTCATTTACATTTATATGGTTATCTAAATTGGCTAAAGTTGCCAATGCAGCAGAAATTGTGTAGAAAGGGAGGAAGGAAATTATATCTGCAAATGCATTATTAAATAGAAAGGAATAGTAAATAACACAAAGGACATTTTCTTTCTTTAAAAAAAAAAAAACAGACCAAACTGCTTACTATAAGAATTAAATAAATGCGTTAAGCACTTTTGTGACACCAGATGGTTTGCAGAGTGTTCAGATTGTGAGATTGCTGCTGAAGGTTAGGCGGCCGATGGCACTTTATCGTTGCTCTCCAGGAGATGTAGATACAACTCTGAGCAGTGTGTAGTATTCGGTAATTTTTTTCCTTTTTTTTATTGCAGTTTAGAGTGAAATCACCAACCCATTCAGTTACAAAAAAGTTAATTATTGTCCTACTGCTCCCCAAAATAAACATATAGACAAAGATATACAGAAGATGATGCACTACATGGTGTAAAAGATGATGCACTACATGGTGTAAAGCCGTGGCCTGTCCAATATACAATTCCCAAACCAAGGGTATTCATATGAATTTGGTCCTCTCTATGCTGCTGTAACAGCCACTTCTCTTCTAGGAAGACATTCCACTAGAGTTAGGACCAATGCAGGTCAGATTGGCATCCATTCAGCCACAAGAGTATTTGTGAGGTTGGACAGTAATGGTGAGGCTCAACTTGCAGCTGGCATTCCTATTCATTCCACAGGAGTTCAGTTGGGTTGAGGTCATGGTTTTGCGCAGGCCAGTCAAGTTCTTCCACTTCCATCTCAACAAACCCATTCTGTATGGATCTTACTTTGTGCATTGGGTTATTATGATGCTGAAACAAGACCATTCCCAAACTGTTGCCATAAGGTAGCAAGCAAAGAATTGCCAAGAATGTAACTGAATGATGTAGTGGCACCTGTGTTGGCAATGATGACTGTAGTTTAAATTGTCAATTCCAAATATTAGAAGTTGTCCACTTACATTTGGAGACTTTGGGTGGGAATTCACAAAAGTGGTTATATTGAGACCCAACAGGCCTTACCTTGGCCTGTTTATCGGACATTTCTTAGTTCACTGCCCGACCTTCTGCCTGTTTATTGGACACTCTTTTGCCTCTGACCACTAGCCCAGTATAAGAGCTTGAGTATCTTTTTCACTGTGCATTATATCTGTTGTTGTTTTTTACATCCATAATAAATCACTTTTACTTCATAACATGTTCCCCCCTCATCATCAAGTTATCATTAAGTTAAATATATGTTTTCAATAGGTTTTCCAGCATATATGTTCCTACCTGCAGCCACTCATGTGTTTCATTGTCCAGTAAAAAACATACAAAATAAATATGAGTATGAATATGACCAGTGCCGGCCAGGCCACCCGGAAACCCTAGACAACCCAGCTTGCCGCCTCTCCACTCTCCCCAGCACACGTACACACACATGCACATTTATGTGCAAATAGGCCCGTGCCCACACTTTGAATTGGGGGAGTGGGGTGGAACTCAATGGCCAATAGTCAGTGAGGGGACATTAGCTCTAACTAGGTGTAAATGACAGAGAAGGTATGTGCCTGCGGCCTGCAAGCTTTACGCCCTAGGCATGTTCCTTTTCTGCCTTCCGCTAGTTCTGGCCCTGAATATGACCCAAAGGTTTTATTACCTACCAATCAAAAAATATTTCTGTGATAAAGTCATCCGCTGTATTGGTAGGCCACTGAAGGACAAAATTTCCAAGTTAAAGATCAGAAGGTGAAAGGCTTGACTTGACTCTTGAAACATGACTTGACTCTAATGTATTGGTTCAAAAACTATTTAGCTCACCCACCTAAGAGAGCCCAGGGAATTGTTTAGGCTAGACTAAAGCCCAATTAGCGGACATTTGGAAAAAATGGCTATATTATCTCCTGGATAATCCTGGATACCCATCTTGGAGGTCTGGTAGAGGAAGATTTGGAAATGAATATTTCTTCGTTGCAGAACAGTAATTTAGTGATAACAGAGTAACATGTATTGGTCACTATGGGAAAAACATTCACTTCTAGAAATTAAAAGCACAAAAAATGGGACTATAGGTTCTTAGTAGGAGCGATTGCACTATACTAGAGAAGTATCAAGTATAGATAAGTCTTAAGCAACTGAACTTTTTGGGTATTCTTGAAAAAATTCAGTTCTCAAATCTAAGTAAGAAGGAGCACGCCCTAGAAGTTAATCATGGGATGCTAATCCACAGGAGGCTCCCCATAAGGGTCTCCAAAACTAATGTACCAAAATCAAAAAATAGGATTGC
The DNA here is from genome assembly GCF_017654675.1 of Xenopus laevis. Classification (NCBI taxonomy): domain Eukaryota; kingdom Metazoa; phylum Chordata; class Amphibia; order Anura; family Pipidae; genus Xenopus; species Xenopus laevis. The sequence continues at coordinate 13,692,838 of NC_054381.1, forward strand.
ACTCAATTTATAAAATATTTATTAAATCCAAGAAAAAACAGGGGTTACAAATAAATCCCAAAATAAGTAGTGAGCCCACCGCGTTTTGACCATAATGGTCTTCCTCAATAAAGTATCCAAAAGAAAAAGGCACGAATCTTCTCAAATCTACTTATTCAGTTCAACTAAACTATGATGGAGAAGGATAAGAATTGGACCCATTCAAAAGAAAAGTTAAAACAGAGGGAGAGTAAATGAGTGCATCATAATCATGGAAACCTTTAATTTTACAAGGTCTCAAATGTGTCCCTGAATCATGCACAGAGCAGTTCCGGAACAGAAAGAGTTGACACCAGCACAGGACTAAACATTTAATACAATCTCACAAAATACATAGAATGAACCTACTAAATGCAGGTCAGCAGTCAGGAAACGCTGGTTTCGAGGTACTTTGGGAACAGAGCCCATTTCTTAAGAAAATATGAAGTAGATAACAATTATAATCATATTTACTGAAGATGCCCCAAAGAGAAGAGTCATTTTTCATGATTTCAGCAATGCTATCAATAGTGGGAGCGAGTACAAAAAGCAAGGTAGCCATTTCTAGTGTAATGCAGTACAGAGAAAATACATCCAAGAATTGCAAACCTTCCCCATGCAGGTGTAATGATCGCCGCCCGGAGCAGGCCCAGGAGCTCCGGGCGGCGCGTCCATCTTCGCCGGCGTCGCTCCCAAAATGGCGGCGCCCATGGCCGCCACGTGGGTAGCGGCGCCGGGCGACGTCGGCGCAAGAGCGTCAATGACGTCAGAATGGCGCCAAATTTGAAAATAAAAACGCCAACTAGACGCCAGAATGGCGCCCAAGAATAGGATTACTTTCCTGAAGCATATCCTGGGTTTCCTGTGTGCCTTATTGCCTAATCTTGTTCCTGCCTTGTATCCTGACCCTTTGCCTGGACTTTGGACTTTGTTGTATTCTGCCTGCCTGTGAACTCTTGCCTGATCCTGACTATTCTCCGTTTAACCCTTTGGATACCGCGACCTTGTTCCCTCAAGAGGGCTTCCTCCTTGATCCAGACAACCTCCCTGGAGGGAGCTCCCGGCTCCCTGACATTATTCTTGGGCCATGGATCCTTCTGAGGAAGCCACACCTCATGTCGGACGAGCGCTCCGCGGACTGGCATCCCGCATGGAGGACTACGAAAACCAGCAGGTTCGCATTGGGCAAGCACTCGATGTCCTGCTGGCTCAAGTGCCTTCTGCGTCCTCCACTGCTCCACCTACTGGGGATCCCCCCATGGCGGCAGCCCCCACGAACACAAGCTACTCGACAGGTGAGCCTCGCATTCCACCTCCCCCTCGTTTCAGTGGGGACCCACAAGCTTGCAGGGGATTTGCCACGCAATGCCAAATTCAATTTGAGTTCCAACCCACACAGTTTCCAAGCGAGCGTTCCAAGGTGGGGTATGTGATGTCTCGATTGGAAGGCAAGCCACTGGAGTGGGCAACGTCTCTTTGGGAGAAGAATTCCCCGCTGACTTTTGATGTTAAAGACTTTCTCCAAGCTTTTCGTATAGTCTTTGATGCTCCAGGTCGGGTTACGAACGCCCCTGCCCGTCTCTTGCAGCTCCGGCAAGGAAGCCGCAGTGTCAATGAGTATGCTATAGACTTCCGAACACTGATGGCGGAGACTTCCTGGTGTGATGACGCTTACAAGGCTGTATACTACCAAGGCCTATCCATCCGCATCAAAGATGATCTCGTCTCCAGAGAGACTCCTGACACCCTGGAAGGGTTGATCGCTCTATCCATTAAGGTGGACACTCGTCTCAGAGAGCACCAGGTGGAGAGAGAGCGCAGTAGACGATTTTCTCCCATGTTGGCCCCTCGCTTTCAAAGGCCGATTCTGCAAACACCCGCTGCTCCTGTGACCCATGTGTCGACATCTCCCTTGGAGGAACCCATGCAAGTAGGAAAGACTCGCCTCTCCGAGCAGGAAAGACTCCGAAGACGTATGGCAGGTCTCTGTTTATACTGTGGTGGGCATTCCCATTTTGCCAACGCCTGTCCTGCCAAAGCCAAGAGTTTTGTACCCCGAGGTATGTCTCAGGTTTCTCATGTAGGGGGCATCACTCAAGGTTCTCTGGAGAAGTATCAAGAAAATTCACGCAGGCTTCTCCTTCCTTTGCAGATTCACCTGGCAAGTAAGTCTATCTTCGAAAGGGCCTTCCTCGACTCCGGAGCGGATGGCAATTTCATGGATGCCTTTTTGCCGAACGCATGAAGATTCCTCTGCTTCCATTGTCTTCTCCCCTGCGAATTACTGCCATAGATGACAAACCCCTGGAGTTTGAATTCGTCACAAAGTTCACGGCGGAACTATCTGTACAAGTTGGGGCGCTGCATCAAGAAAAACTTTCATTCTTCATCATCCCCTGTCCTTCTACTCCAGTGATATTGGGTCTTCCATGGTTACGTCTGCATAACCCCACCATAGACTGGTCCACTGGGCAGATCTCTCGTTGGAGTTTATTTTGCCTGCAACATTGCCTTCCGCCAAAACCCCTCGAGAAGGTGAATGTCTCCTCTGCGGAATTAAAGACTTTGCCCTCCACTTACAAGGGATTTTCCGATGTGTTTTGTAAAAAGTCTGCAGAGTTCCTTCCCCCACATCGCTCCTACGACTGTCCGGTTGAACTCCTGCCTGGAGCTATGCCCCCCAGAGGGCGCACCTACCCTCTCTCTCCTGCAGAGACTACCGCTATGAAGGAGTACATCCAAGAAAATCTCCAGCGGGGGTTTATCCGCCCTTCTACCTCTCCTGCAGGGGCTGGGTTCTTCTTCGTGGAGAAGAAGGACGGAGGCCTTCGGCCTTGTATAGACTATCGGGGTCTGAATAAGATCACCGTGAAAAACAGATACCCTCTGCCCCTGATTGCCGAGCTCTTTGACCAGCTGAAAGGGGCAAAGATTTTCTCCAAGTTGGATCTCCGGGGGGCCTACAACCTCATTCGCATCCGGGAGGGTGACGAATGGAAGACGGCATTCAACACTCGGGATGGGCACTATGAATATCTCGTTATGCCCTTCGGCCTATGCAATGCCCCTGCCGTCTTCCAGGAGTTTGTGAATGATGTGTTCCGAGATCTCCTAGGAAGGTTCGTAGTCGTATACTTGGACGACATCCTGATCTTTTCCAAGGACCTTGAAAGTCATCGCTCCCAGGTGAAGGAGGTACTCTCTCGTCTGAGGAAGAACTCTCTCTTCGCCAAGTTGGAGAAGTGTGTTTTCGAGGTATCCAAGATCCCCTTCCTAGGATACATTATCTCTCCAGAGGGATTTGAGATGGACCCCGTGAAAGTGTCGGCCATCCAGGAGTGGCCTCTCCCACTGAGTACCAAAGCAATCCAGAGATTCATCGGATTTGCTAATTATTATCGACAGTTCATCCGGGGGTTCTCTTCCCGCATTGCACCTATCCTGGCCCTCATCCGAAAAGGGGGTAAACCCAGCCTGTGGCCTCCATCTGCTATAGAAGCCTTTCAGTCCTTGAAAGAGGCCTTCACGTCCGCTCCTGTTCTTCGACATCCCAATCCTGCACTACCCTTCTGCATCGAAGTTGATGCTTCTGAAGTCGGAGCCGGAGCTATCCTGTCTCAGAGACATTCCTCTGATGGAAAATTGCACCCCTGTGCGTTTTTCTCCAAGAAGTTCTCATCCGCAGAGCAGAACTATGACGTCGGGAATCGAGAACTCTTGGCAGTCAAGCTTGCCCTTGAAGAATGGCGTCACCTCCTGGAGGGTTCTGAAATTCCTGTCCAGATTTTCACCGATCACAAGAATCTGGAGTTCATACAGTCCCTCAAGAGGCTAAATCCCAGACAAGCCAGGTGGGCCCTTTTCCTTTCCCGATTTAACTTTGTTTTGACTTATCGCCCAGGTTCCAAAAATCTGAAGGCCGACGCCTTGTCTCGTAGCTTCACTCCGGTGGACCGTGACCCTGAGAGACAGGAACCAATCATTCCACCAGTCAAGATCATTGCCTCTCTGTATCCCCAATTTGCCGACCAGATTCTGGCTGGGCAGTCCTCGGCTCCTCAAGATACTCCGATTGGCATGGCCTTCGTCCCTCCAGAACTTCGCCTGGCCATCCTGCAACAAACCCACTGCTCCAGGCAAGCTGGACATCCTGGTTCGGCTAAGACCCTTGAACTCTTGAGGCGCCTAGTCTGGTGGCCTGATATCCGCAAGGATGTAAAGGACTTTGTGGCTGCTTGTAATGTCTGCGCCACTTCTAAGCCTAGCCATTCCCGCCCCAGTGGGTTGTTACAGCCTTTGCCGGTTCCCTCTCGTCCTTGGACGCACCTCTCTATGGACTTTATTGTCGAACTTCCTCCCTCCGGTGGGAATACTGTGATCTGGGTTGTTATTGACCGCTTCTCCAAAATGGCCCATTTCATCCCTCTGAAGAAGTTGCCCTCTGCGGTGGAGTTGTCCCAGCTATTTATCCAGTACATCTTCCGCCTGCATGGTTTCCCGGTGGAGATCGTCTCCGATAGAGGCACCCAGTTTACTGCCAAGTTCTGGCGTTCCTTATGCAAAGACCTGGGAATTGTTCTTCAGTTTTCATCTGCATACCACCCGCAAACGAATGGGGCAGCTGAACGTGTCAACCAAGCCCTGGAGCAGTTCCTGAGGAACCACGTATCCCTCTGCCAGGATGACTGGTCTGATCTCCTCCCATGGGCGGAATTCGCTCATAATAATGCTTGTCATTCCTCTACAGGAAGGTCTCCGTTCATGTCGGTGTATGGTCAGCATCCTCAAGCTTTTCCCCAAGACTTTGTGCTATCTGACGTCCCGGCTGCTGACGACTCCGCAGCCCATATGTCTGCTATTTGGGCTGCGACCAAGTTGAACCTAGAGAAGAGTGCTCTTGTTCATAAGACTTTCGCGGATCGTCGTCGAAGATCCTCTCCTCTCTACAAGGTGGGTGATAATGTCTGGCTCTCTTCCAGGAATATCCGGTTGAAGATACCATCTCCCAAGTTGGGTCCAAAATTCGTGGGACCATTTCCCATCTTGGAGATAATCAACCCTGTGGCTGTCAGACTCCAGCTTCCACCAGAGATGAGAATCCCCAACGTGTTCCACGTGTCTCTGGTGAAACCCGCCATCACCAACCGGTTCTCTGGCGGTCAGTCTCCTCCTCCTGCCATCTCAGTGGAGGGTCAACTCGAGTACGAGGTGGAGAAAATCCTAGACTCCAGAATCTCCAGAGGGTCCCTTCAGTACCTCATTCAGTGGAAGGGCTTTGGCCCTGAAGAATGCTCCTGGGAAGGACACCGTGATGTTCACGCTCCTCGTCTGGTGAGGGAGTTCCATTCCAAGTTTCCCCAGAAGCCAAGTCCTGGTGGTCCAGAGGCCCCCCGTGAGGGGGGGGGTACTGTAACGATCGCCGCCCGGAGCAGGCCCAGGAGCTCCGGGCGGCGCGTCCATCTTCGCCGGCGTCGCTCCCAAAATGGCGGCGCCCATGGCCGCCACGTGGGTAGCGGCGCCGGGCGATGACGTCAGCGCGCCGACGTCGGCGCAAGAGCGTCAATGATGTCAGAATGGCGCCAAATTTGAAAATAAAAACGCCAACTAGACGCCAGAATGGCGCCCAAGAATAGGATTACTTTCCTGAAGCATATCCTGGGTTTCCTGTGTGCCTTATTGCCTAATCTTGTTCCTGCCTTGTATCCTGACCCTTTGCCTGGACTTTGGACTTTGTTGTATTCTGCCTGCCTGTGAACTCTTGCCTGATCCTGACTATTCTCCGTTTAACCCTTTGGATACCGCGACCTTGTTCCCTCAAGAGGGCTTCCTCCTTGATCCAGACAACCTCCCTGGAGGGAGCTCCCGGCTCCCTGACAGCAGGACACACAGATGCCAGGGCTCCTACTGTAATGTGCACAGTGCAAAATCTGGGCTGAATTCCACCATATTCTTACCCACAATGTAGCACTTTCACCCAGATTTACAGAGTAATTTGTCCAACTCAACTTGCACATGATGAACCGTATGGTCCATTTTGGTAAACCACAGGTACGTTGCTTCTTCTCCTGCATTCTTGTTTAAATGGTGTCACTACTAAAACATTGTACTTATCAGCCCATTAGCATCTAATTCACTTGCCTTTTGGCTTTTGACTCAACCCAGTAAGGAATCCTTGGACTCTGAATTACTGTAACTCCAGGAACTTGACATTTAGGGACAAATTCACTAAAGCGTGAAGTGCCTAACGCTAGCGCAAATTTGCCAGCGTGACGTCATTTCGTAACTTCCATGATTTACTAACGGGCGCTGGCATAAATTTGTGGACCTACTCTAGCGCTACTTTGCACCCTTACGCCAGGCGAAGTTGCGATATGGCGAAGGGACGACGTAACTGCACTAATTCACTAACTGGCGCATTTTACTGAACGTTACCTCTTGCGCCAGACTTGCCTTCGCCACCTCTGACCAGACGAAGTGCAATAGAGTAGATAGGTATTGCTTCAAAAAAAGTTGAAATTTTTTCTAAGTCCCAAAAAACGCTGGCGTCTTTTCCTTTTTTAAGGGTGATAGGCTAGAAAAGATCGTAAATTTTTTTGGGGGCACCCTCCTTCCCCCCTACATTTCCTAACATATGGCACCTAAACTATACAGTGGGCACATGTGTAGGGCAATATAACAACTTTATTTTATTTTATGAAGCTTCCACAGGCTTGTGTAGTGTAATGTATTTGCTGCTACATATACGTCCATTCAACTTAAACTTGGCGCCGTATGCAAATTAGGCATCGCTAGCGTAACTTTGTTTGACGAATTAACGCTGGCACAACTTCGCTACTGTTCGCCTCCCTGAGCACAATTTCGGATTTTAGTGAAATAGCAGGTCCCTGGCGAAACTTCGCCTGGCCAAGTCGACGAAGCCTGCGCTAGCGCAACTCCGCAGGTTAGTGAATTTGCCCCATAGAATCTATGGTACTAACATGTAGGGATGTAGCGAACGTCGGAAAAAAAGTTCGCGAACATATTCGCGAACTTGCGCAAAAACGCGAGCGGTTCGCGAACGGTTCGCGAACCCCATAGACTTCAATGGGAAGGCGAACTTTAACATCTAGAAAAGACATTTCTGGCCAGAAAAATGATTTTAAAGTTGTTTAAAGGGTGCAACGACCTGGACAGTGGCATGCCAGAGGGGGATCAAGGGCAAAAATGTATCTGAAAAATCTGCCTGTGTGTGCTTGGAAGAGATAGTGTAGGGGGAGAGCTGTTAGTGATTTCAGGGACAGATGATAGTAAGTTTGCTGGCTAGTAATCTGCTTGATACTGCTCTGTATTGGAGGGACAGAAGTCTGCAGGGATTTGAGGGACATTTTAGCTTAGGTAGCTTTGCTGGCTAGTAATCTACTGTTCTCTTTAAACAACTGCCATACGTTGACCTTGTAGGCATTGTTTGCCCAGTTTTTTTGGACGCAGCCACTGAAGCACAGTTGCCAGAAAAAATATGCCATATAAATGCTGAAAATAGTCATTTTTCGCCATACGTTGACCTTGTAGACATTGTTTGCCCAGTTTTTTTGGACGCAGCCACTGAAGCACAGTTGCCAGAAAAATTATGCCATATAAATGCTGAAAATATAAATTTTTTTGGTTGCAGCCACTGAAGCACAGAGGCCAGAAAAATTATGCCATATAAATGCAGAAAATATGCATTTTTTTGGTCGCAGCCACTGAAGCACAGTTGACAGAAAAATTATGCCATATAAATGCTGAAAATATAAACTTTTTTGGTTGCAGCCACTGAAGCACAGAGGCCAGAAAAATTATGCCATATAAATGCAGAAAATATGCATTTTTTTGGTCGCAGCCACTGAAGCACAGTTGCCAGAAAAAATATGCCATATAAATGCTGAAAATAGTCATTTTTTGCCATATACGTTGAGTCAACGTATGGCAAAAAATGACTATTTTCAGCATTTATATGGCATATTTTTTCTGGCCTCTGTGCTTCAGTGGCTGCGGCCAAAAAAACTGGGCAAACAATGCCTACAAGGTCAACGTCGTTGACCTTGTAGGCATTGTTTGCCCAGTTTTTTTGGCCGCAGCCACTGAAGCACAGAGGCCAGAAAAAATATGCCATATAAATGCTGAAAATAGTCATTTTTTTGGTCGCAGCCACTGAAGCACAGTTGCCAGAAAAATTATGCCATATAAATGCTGAAAATATAAATTTTTTTGGTTGCAGCCACTGAAGCACAGAGGCCAGAAAAATTATGCCATATAAATGCAGAAAATATGCATTTTTTTGGTTGCAGCCACTGAAGCACAGAGGCCAGAAAAATTATGCCATATAAATGCAGAAAATATGCATTTTTTTGGATGCAGCCACTGAAGCACAGTTGCCAGAAAAAATATGCCATATAAATGCTGAAAATAGTCATTTTTTGCCATACGTTGACCTTGTAGACATTGTTTGCCCAGTTTTTTTGGTTGCAGCCACTGAAGCACAGAGGCCAGAAAAAATTAAACCAGTAGGGTTTGCACCCTAGTTTGTAACGGTGGCGGAGGGAGGAGGAGGACGCTAAAGGACAGCTGTGTGTGGAGTCATGAGGCTTGAAGAGAAGGACAGCTGCATAGAAGTCAGAACAAGTCTTCCGGCGTGCAGTAACCCTCCGAGATCCACCCCTCATTCATTTTAATAAAGGTCAGGTAATCGACACTTTTGTGACCTAGGCGAGTTCTCTTCTCAGTTACAATCCCTCCTGCTGCACTGAAGGTCCTTTCTGAGAGCACACTTGAGGCTGGGCAAGACAAGAGGTTCATGGCAAATTGTGACAGCTCTGGCCACAGATCAAGCCTGCGCACCCAGTAGTCCAGGGGTTCATCGCTCCTCAGAGTGTCGATATCTGCAGTTAATGCCAGGTAGTCCGCTACCTGCCGGTCGAGGCGTTCTTTGAGGGTGGATCCAGAAGGGTTGTGGCGCTGCCTTGGACAGAAAAACATTTGCATGTCTGACGTTACAGACTGGCCAAAGGGCTTTGTCCTTGCAGGTGTGCTCGTGGCAGGATTACTGGCACCTCTGCCCCTGGAATGTTGATGAGTTCCTGAAGTGACATCACCCTTAAAAGCATTGTACAACATGTTTTGCAGGCTGGTTTGTAAATGCCGCATCTTTTCGGACTTGTGGTATGTTGGTAACATTTCTGACACTTTATGCTTGTACCGAGGGTCTAGTAGCGTTGCGACCCAGTACAGGTCCTTCTCCTTAAGCCTCTTGATACGGGGGTCCTTCAACAGGCATGACAGCATGAAAGACCCCATTCTCACAAGGTTGGATGCAGAGCTATCCATCTCCGCTTCCTCATTATCAAGGACTGCATCATCCACGGTCTCCTCCCCCCAGCCACGTACAAGACCAGGGGTCCCAAAAGGTCACCACTAGCCCCCTGGGAAGCCTGCTCCTGTTGGTCCTCCTCCTCCTCCTCCACAAAGCCACCTTCCTCCTCTGACTCCACTTCTGGCACCTCTCCCTGCGTTGCAGCAGGTGCCTGGGTTCGTTCTGGTGATTCCGACCAGAAATCGTGCGCTTCCAGCTCCTCGTCACGCTGGTCTACAGCCTCATCTGTCACTCGTCGCACGGCACGCTCCAGGAAGAAAGCGAAGGGTATTAGGTCGCTGATGGTGCCTTCGGTGCGACTGACCATATTTGTCACCTCTTCAAAAGGTCGCATGAGCCTGCAGGCATCGCGCATAAGCACCCAGTAACGGGGGAAAAAAATCCCCAGCTGTGCAGATCCAGTCCTACCACCCAGTTCAAAAAGGTACTCGTTGACGGCCCTTTGTTGTTGCAGCAGACGTTCCAACATAAGGAGCGTTGAATTCCAGCGAGTCTGGCTGTCAGAAATCAAACGCCTGACTGGCATGTTGTAGCGCTGCTGAATGTCAGCAAGGCGTGCCATGGCTGTGTAGGAACGTCTGAAATGGGCCGACACCTTTCTGGACTGGGTGAGAACGTCCTGGAATCCTGGGTACTTGGAGACAAAACGTTGGACTATTAAATTTAACACATGTGCCATGCAGGGCACATGTGTTAAATTGCCTAGTCTCAACGCTGCCAACAGATTGCTTCCATTGTCACACACCACTTTTCCGATCTGCAGTTGGTGTGGGGTCAGCCACCGATCGGCCTGTGACTGCAGAGATGACAGGAGTACAGATCCGGTATGGTTTTTGCTTTCCAGGCACGTCATCCCCAAGACAGCGTGACAACGGCGTACCTGGCACGTCGAATAGCCTAGGGGGAGCTGGGGGTGCACAGGTGTGGAGGAGGAGAAGGAGGACCCAGCAGCAGAGTAAGAAGAAGAAGAAGACGAGGTAGAGAGCGATGGAGGAGTAGAGGTGGTGGCAGAACCGCGTGCAATCCGTGGCGGTGACACCAACTCCACTGTTGTTGTTGAGCTACCCATTCCCTGCTTCCCAGCCATTACCAAGTTCACCCAGTGGGCAGTGTAGGTGACATACCTGCCCTGACCATGCTTGGAGGACCATGCGTCAGTAGTCATATGGACCTTTGGCCCAACACTAAGTGACAGAGATGCGGTAACTTGGCTCTGCACATGTTGGTACAGGTGTGGTATTCCCTTTTTAGAAAAAAAATTGCGGCTGGGTACCTTCCACTGCGGTGTCCCAATTGCTACAAATTTGCGGAAGGCCTCAGAGTCCACCAGCTGGTATGGTAAAAGCTGGCGGGCTAAGAGTGCAGACAAGCCAGCTGTCAGACGCCGGGCAAGGGGGTGACAGTCAGACATTGGCTTCTTACGCTCAAACATGGCCTTCACAGAAACTTGGCTGGTGGCAGATGACTGGGAATGGGAACAGGTGGTCAAGGTGGAAGGCGGAGTGGAGGGTGGTTCAGACGGGTCAAGGAGAGCAGAGGTAGAGCAGTAAGATGCTGGACCAGAAGGAGTGTGGCTTTTAGTTTGCCTGTTGCCTTTGAGGTGTTGCTCCCAAAGTGCTTTGTGCTTGCCGCTCATGTGCCTTCGCATAGAAGTTGTACCTATGTGGCTGTTGGGCTTACCAAGGCTCAGTTTCTGACTGCACTCATTGCAAATTACAATGCTTTTGTCAGAGGCACACACATTAAAAAAATCCCACACTGCTGACTTTTTGGAAGTGTGCGATCTGGCGGTAACAGTAGAAGTTGGCGGAGTTGGCGGTATTGGCGGCAATGGCGGGTGCGTTGGCCGGCTGAACACAGGTGCCGATACATGTTGTTGCCCTGCTGATCCCTGCGGGCTGTCCTCCCTGCTTCTTCTAAGTCTTATTCTCCTACTGCCTCTCTGACTCTCCGTCTCTCCATCTGAACTACCCTCCTCTTGCTCTCTTCTACTAGGCACCCACAAAACATCAATCTCCTCATCATCATTCTCCTCAGATGCATCAATTTCTTCTGACACATCACAGAAGGAAGCAGCAGCGGGGACCTCCTCCTCATCACTCATTATGTCCATCTCTATCGTGTTCTCTGCCAGAATTAAATCTGGTGTAAGGTCCTCATCTCCTTCATCTTCTTCTGGCAATAATGGTTGCGCATTACTCAGTTCAAGAAACTCATTGGAAAATAACTCCTCTGACCCCAGTGAAGAAGGGGCACCGGGGTGAGGAAGTGTTACGTGGGGTGGCCATAGCAGTGGAGGATGAGGAGGATGTTGTGGTAAAGTTAGAAACGGTAGAGGATGGGGTGTGCTGTGTAAGCAGTCAACTACCTCTTCAGCATTTTGGGAGTTCAGGTCATTGGCTTTTTAAAACTGGGCAATTTGCTAGGGCCACAGGATTGCATAGCAGCACGGCCCCTAGCACGGCATCTGCGTGGCGGCCTGCCTTTGCCTGGCATTATTTTAAACAACACACAACAAAATCAGTGGTTTCTGGAAACGATAACACACAGCTGATGGGGGTGAAGAAAACACTGTGCAAATAATGCCTACAAGGCCAACGTATACACTACTACAGCGGTGATACGGATTACGTAAAATATATGAATGCTGCTTGAAAAAAGTGACTCCGGTGTTTTTCTGGAGACGTAATTATGATATTAGACAAATGGACAGGTCACACAGCTCGATGGCGGGTTGAAGAAAACAGTGTGCAAATAATGCCTACAAGGCCAACGTATACACTACTACAGCGGTGGATACGGATTACGTAAAATATATGAATGCTGCTTGAAAAAAGTGACTCCGGTGTTTTTCTGAGAGACGGTAATATTATGATATTTAGACAGAATGGAACAAGGTCACACAGCTCGATGGCGGGTTGAAGAAAACACTGTGCAAATAATGCCTACAAGGCCAACGTATACACTACTACAGCGGTGGATACGGATTACGTAAAATATATGAATGCTGCTTGAAAAAAGTGACTCCGGTGTTTTTTCTGGAGACGGTAATATTATGGATATTTAGACAGAATGGGAACAAGGTCACACAGCTCGATGGCGGGTTGAAGAAAACAGTGTGCAAATAATGCCTACAAGGCCAACGTATACACTACTACAGCGGTGGATACGGATTACGTAAAATATATGAATGCTGCTTGAAAAAAGTGACTCCGGTGTTTTTCTGGAGACGGTAATATTATGGATATTTAGACAGAATGGGAACAAGGTCACACAGCTCGATGGCGGGTTGAAGAAAACAGTGTGCAAATAATGCCTACAAGGCCAACGTATACACTACTACAGCGGTGGATACGGATTACGTAAAATATATGAATGCTGCTTGAAAAAAGTGACTCCGGTGTTTTTTCTGGAGACGGTAATATTATGGATATTTAGACAGAATGGGAACAAGGTCACACAGCTCGATGGCGGGTTGAAGAAAACAGTGTGCAAATAATGCCTACAAGGTCAACGTATACACTACTACAGCGGTGGATACGGATTACGTAAAATATATGAATGCTGCTTGAAAAAAAGTAACTCAAGTGGTTTTTCTAGAGACGATAATATTATCAATATTTAGACAAAATGTGAACAAGCTCACACAGCTCGATGGCGGGTTGAAGAAAACACTGTGCAAATAATGCCTACAAGGCCAACGTATACACTACTACAGCGGTGGATACGGATTACGTAAAATATATGAATGCTGCTTGAAAAAAGTGACTCCGGTGTTTTTTCTGGAGACGGTAATATTATGGATATTTAGACAGAATGGGAACAAGGTCACACAGCTCGATGGCGGGTTGAAGAAAACAGTGTGCAAATAATGCCTACAAGGCCAACGTATACACTACTACAGCGGTGGATACGGATTACGTAAAATATATGAATGCTGCTTGAAAAAAGTGACTCCGGTGTTTTTTCTGGAGACGGTAATATTATGGATATTTAGACAGAATGGGAACAAGGTCACACAGCTCGATGGCGGGTTGAAGAAAACAGTGTGCAAATAATGCCTACAAGGTCAACGTATACACTACTACAGCGGTGGATACGGATTACGTAAAATATATGAATGCTGCTTGAAAAAAGTGACTCCGGTGTTTTTTCTGGAGACGGTAATATTATGGATATTTAGACAGAATGGGAACAAGGTCACACAGCTCGATGGCGGGTTGAAGAAAACAGTGTGCAAATAATGCCTACAAGGTCAACGTATACACTACTACAGCGGTGGATACGGATTACGTAAAATATATGAATGCTGCTTGAAAAAAGTGACTCCGGTGTTTTTTCTGGAGACGGTAATATTATGGATATTTAGACAGAATGGGAACAAGGTCACACAGCTCGATGGCGGGTTGAAGAAAACAGTGTGCAAATAATGCCTACAAGGTCAACGTATACACTACTACAGCGGTGGATACGGATTACGTAAAATATATGAATGCTGCTTGAAAAAAGTGACTCCGGTGTTTTTTCTGGAGACGGTAATATTATGGATATTTAGACAGAATGGGAACAAGGTCACACAGCTCGATGGCGGGTTGAAGAAAACAGTGTGCAAATAATGCCTACAAGGTCAACGTATACACTACTACAGCGGTGGATACGGATTACGTAAAATATATGAATGCTGCTTGAAAAAAAGTAACTCAAGTGGTTTTTCTAGAGACGATAATATTATCAATATTTAGACAAAATGTGAACAAGCTCACACAGCTCGATGGCGGGTTGAAGAAAACACTGTGCAAATAATGCCTACAAGGCCAACGTATACACTACTACAGCGGTGGATACGGATTACGTAAAATATATGAATGCTGCTTGAAAAAAGTGACTCCGGTGTTTTTTCTGGAGACGGTAATATTATGGATATTTAGACAGAATGGGAACAAGGTCACACAGCTCGATGGCGGGTTGAAGAAAACAGTGTGCAAATAATGCCTACAAGGCCAACGTATACACTACTACAGCGGTGGATACGGATTACGTAAAATATATTATGGCTGCTTGAAAAAAGTGACTCCGGTGTTTTTTCTGGAGACGGTAATATTATGGATATTTAGACAGAATGTGAACAAGGTCACACAGCTCGATGGCGGGTTGAAGAAAACAGTGTGCAAATAATGCCTACAGGGCAAATAATGCCTAAAAGGTCAACTTATACACTACTACAGCGGTAGTAAAATAAAAAAAAGTAAAATAAAAAAAAATGAATATTAAAAAAAAAAATTAAAGTTGGTGCTGCTGAACTACTAGGAGCAGCAGATTAGCACACCAGTCCCACTCCCCAACACTGCTAGACTAATAGCACTGGGCTCTTATAGTAGTAGTAGTAGTAGTAGTAGTAAAACAACAAAAAAATAAATAAAAGCAGTCCTTACAAGGACTACTGTTATTGCAGCAGTCAGCAGATGAGATCAGAAGCAGGACAGCTGCCCACTGCAGCTACATACAGAGCACTGCAGTAGAAGGTAGATTACTAGCCAGCAAAGCTACCTAAGCTTAAATGTCCCTCAAACCCCTGCAGACTTCTGTCCCTCCAATAACAGAGCAGTATCAAAACGATTACTAGCCAGCAAACTTTCAACTGTCCCTGAAATCACTAACAGGCAGCAGCTCTCTCCCTACACTATCTCTTCAGCACACACAGGCAGAGTGAAAAAACGCTGCAGGGCTTCGGTTTTTATAGGGAAGGGGAGTGGTCCAGGGGAGAGCTTCCTGATTGGCTGCCATGTACCTGCTGGTCTGGGGTGAGAGGGCAAAAAAAAGCGCCAACAATGGCGAACCCAAAATGGCGAACGTCGCGCGACGTTCGCGAACTTCCGGCGAGCGCGAACACCCGATGTTCGCGCGAACAAGTTCGCCGGCGAACAGTTCGCGACATCTCTACTAACATGCTGTTGTAAGACATTCCACAATCTATGACTTGAGAAAAGTGTTAATAAAAATAGCTTTCAAAGAGTAATGTTTTTATGTTATACAGGAATTATGTTGTCATCCTATAAGTTTCTATTAAGCTGGATATACTGATTGCATTATTAGTACCAACATGAAGGTATAATGCACAGTGCATGCTTGCTATGGGCTGGAATGAGGAGGAAAGTGAGGAAAAAAGTTCCATCAAACCCCTCACGCCTTCACAACTCTGTACTTTGTAGCCCATACCTCAGTGGGACTTTGGGCCTGTGAGGACTGAGGTTTTCTCTAGGTGTCCCACTGAAGACCAACTATGAGCACCATGGCCTTTGCAAGAAGTTTTCAGAATCGACATCATTCCTATAATATATAATTAATGACACTGCCAGTCAGTCCTTCTTCTTTCTTCCCTTCCAAACTGAGTGCTGCTGTGCCCTGACGCAGGGGTACCCCAGAGCTAACTACACCTCCTGGCCAGGCTGTAACTCCAGGGTTCCCTTTGCGCCCAGTGGCAATAGGTGCATCACACTTATGCCTAAAGAATCGGGTGCAGACACTCGCACTGCAAACACTGGAAATAAGATTCGCAACAAAATGTGAACAGTTGCATTCGTTTTGGCAAATCGGACGCAATGTGCAAATCCCTGCAATGGAATTCTGGAAAAACAATGCATTGTGGGGAAAAGATATGGCGACTGCGCTAAAAATAGAACTTTGCATAATCTCGTGCACACGTAAATGAGCCTATTATCTTATCCTTGCCAACGCCTTGTGTATTCTACCCCCATCTCCTTTTAGATTGTAAGCTCTATAGAATAGAGTCCTTTTTACTTCCTTTCTTAATGAAATCTGTATGTTTGATGTATCCAGCATTCTGATAATAATCATAATAACACCGGTATAGGATCCAGAAACCCATTATCCAGAAAGCTCCATATTACAGGAAGGCTTTCTCCTATTTATTTTTGACCTTTCTGCCTATTTTCACGTAAAACCAATAAAGACTACAATTAAACTTTTTCTGGAGTACGGGCTGCTGTCTGCATTTTTGGTAAATGTGCTGGAAGTTCTGGGGAATGCTTGAGGACTGTGCAGCCTCTCCAAATACAAATGAGCTGGGAGTGGCTAAATTCTGCATTGCTTACTCCATTTCCCATAGATTATATTTGAATCAAACAATTCATTATTTTAAAAATGATTTTCCTTAAAGGGATCCTGTCATGGGAAAACATGTTTTTTTCAAAACGCATCCGTTAATAGTGCTGCTCCAGCAGAATTCTGCACTGAAATCTGTTTTTCAAAAAAGCAAATATTTTTTTTTTTATATTCAATTTTGAAATCTGACATGGGGTTAGACATATTGTCAGTTTCCAAGCTGCCCCCAGTCATGTGGCTTGTCCTCTGAAAAACTTCAGGCACTCTTTACTGCTGTACGGCAAGTTGAAGTGATATCACCCCCTACCTCTCCCCCCAACAAAAGAACAATGGGAAGGTAATGATATAGCAGCTCCCTAACACAAGATAACAGCTGCCTGGTAGATATTAAAACAACTCTCAATAGTAAAAGCCAAGTCCCACTGAGACTGATTCAGTTACATTAAGTACAAGAAATAACAGCCTGCCAGAAAGTAGTTCCATCCTAAAGTGCAGGCACAAGTCACATGACTGGGGGCAGCTGGGAAACTGACAATATGTCTAGCCCCATGTCAGATTTCAAAATTGAATATAAAAAAAACCTGTTTACTCTTTTGATAATTGGATTTCAGTGCAGAAGTCTACTGGAGCAGCACTATTACCTGATGTGTTTTGAAAAAAACATGTTTTCCCATGACAGTATCCCTTTAATTCCTTTTTCTGTGTAATAATAAAACAGTAGCTTGTACTTGATCCCAACTAAGATATAATTAATCCTTATTGGAAGCAAAACCAGCCTATTGGGTTTATGTAATGTTTTATTGTTTTTGTAGTAGACAAGATATGGAGATACGAATTGCTGAAAGACCCCTTATCTGGAAAACCTCAGACCCCAAGAATTCTGTATAACAGGTCCCATACTGTACCTGTATATACATTTTTCTTAGATCATAGTCAGTAATGCTGTGAAAGTTTAACAGTGGTATTATTATTCACCATTACAGATTAGTTGTTATTTACTGCCAAGTCTGCAGCCTATAGCAATGCCATATATATATATTTTACAGATTTCCGGAGAAGCCAAGCAGTTTGGACATCACAAATCCCTAATATACTTAGTAAGCCTGAATTTCAGAGCAGGATATTAGCAAGCATGACATTCTCAAGATAAGCCATTGAGCTGTGGCAGGCGTTGCATAGTAATGTGTCTGCATAATGAAAGGGGAAGCTCTTTCTTTTTTACCCTGATCTCCCAAAATAACAGATATACTGAGAGCAATGACAAGGTCCCCTACCCTTGCAACACTGCCCCAATCCAGAGGCAGGTCTGGGACTCATACAATAATAATTATTTACATAATGATGACATATAGGGAAATATACAGTATAACTGAATATTTTTATTAATATTTGTCATTATGGTCTATTAGCACTGTCCACATATTTATAGAATTAATGAAACTGCTTTTTGATAATATATTTTAGGGATGTACCGAATCCACTTGTTTTTATTTCCTTGTAGTGATGTGCGGCCGACCTGATACCTGCGGGACCTCAAAATCCCATTTGGGAGTGTTGGGCGCAGGCCTGGACTGGCAATCTGTGGGTTCTGGCAAATGCCAGAGGGGCTGCTAAAAGGTGCCATAGAAAGTCAGTATTTAGTGGGCTGGTGGGGGCTGTTTGGGCCTCTGTGTATCTGAAATGCCAGGGCCTATTTTAATTCTCAGTCCGGACCTGGTTGGGCGGGTCTGGGTCAAGCTCTTCTTCCTGTTCTCCCCACCCGCCACCTTACACTGCCGACTTCCGGGTTCTGGTTTTACTGCTCGCCCCGCCCCTTTCGTGACATCATTGGCAGGGCAGGTCGGCGCAGGTCTATAATAGGATCCCGGAAGTCGGGTTTGGGTGGACGTGGGTGGATATCGGGCGGTGAGGAAAAACCCAACCCGCACATCAACACTTTCACTTGTTGTGGCTAAAAGTCACGTGATTTCCCTTTCCGCCCCTAATTTACATATGCAAATTAAAGACCGAATCCCAAACCGAATCCTGGATTCGGTGCATCCCTATTATCTTTCTTACTATAGAAGATTAATGCACCAAATAACAGTAACTTTGCAATGGGAAGATACTGAATTTAGTTATTCCGAATCTAACAGCTGGTGGCTATTGGTTACTGAACTGGGACAAACTTACTGCGCTGCTTAACATATAAGACAATTCTATGAATGTGCCCCTTGACTTGTCTGTGCTTCTGTGCTTATTAAACCCATTTCCCAATAAGGTGTAGGCAAATCATAGCGCTATACAATTAGGGGTTACCATGACGGCAACCTGGCCGGGCTTCTTGATCCCCCCCCGCTGTGGCATATTATTTATGAAAGCACCGTGGCAATTACCAAGCCCTGTTGGATGGCTAATGACTCTTTCAGATGTAGAATGCGGTATTTCATTTAAACATTGGAATTATACATGGTTCTTAGTTTGCAAGTCAAAGGCTTTGAATGATAATGACTTCATTTTAATAAGAGGAAGGTTCGGTTAATAAATATGTCAGAATATTGAACAGACTAAGTTCTTTTTTGTTGAGTATTATCACAGTAAGAGCCGAATTGAATTACTAACTAACACTTTTCCAACATTATGAATTTAAAAAGAAGGATTAGTAATTTTTGTTATTTAAGAATAAATTGGCTGTGACAGTTGAGAGTAAGGGTAGAATACACGGGCATTTTCAGGGGTCATCCAGCCGTTCCGACACAGCGCAGGGAAGCACAGGAGTCACGCCGGATGCGCTGAATCTAATGGAAGTAATGCAAATGTCGCCCGTACAAGCTGATTGCATCTGACACGATAAACTGTCGGATGAAGACGCAACCTTAAAGTGGGAATACAGGTGACAACAGCTGCCAATTTAGACCCTCCAGAGCAAATCAGCAGCTTATTGACCTGTGTATGGGGTCTCCCGTCAGTCTTCCCAATAAGAATTATTATCTGAAAATGGAATAGATATCTATGGGCAGGTTTGAAATTGGCAGCAGGCAAGGACTGCATCAATATGTTGATACTATCCTCTCCTGATGGGTTAACCTTTTTTTTACTCGTGAGCCACATTCAAGTGTAAAAAGAGTTTATAAATAAATAGGCTGTACTTGGCAGTGTACCTAGTTTTGGTGCAATCAAAACTTGCCTCCGAGCCTGGAATTCAAAAATAAGCACCTGATTTGAGGCCAACAACATTCAATGGGTTTGTAAGCGGCATGTTGCGTGTGTGCCACTGATTGGGTATCACTGGTGTAGAGTCTACACCTTATAGTAGAACCTTCTGACCTGTAGACCCTTTTCTGTTGTTGAAGTACTACTCAGAAAACCCATCAGCAGCAAAAGACTTCTGATTTGTGCTTGGAGTTCTACTTCCACAACGGTTTAAGCCCATAGATCAGACAGTTCAACTTAACAGAGTTCTGTGAAATCTCTTTTAGTGTGGGTGCCTTACAACCATGGCACATTTAGATTCTTGCCATCACCTTGAGAAGCCTGGAACAGTAAGAACACCTTGGATTATATGACCACAAGTATGAAGCTTTCAGACATCATGACTTAGTCAGCCTTTACTTATATAATATAAATCTGACATTTAGAGGCAGATTTATCAAGGGTCGAATTTTGAATTCATGTGAGTTTTTTTAACTCATGAATTAGATTTATTATTATAGGTTAGTTTATTAAAAAAATCGAATATGTAAAACTCTAACTAATTTTACTGACCCTAAAATCAAGACTGTAGGGCACCTTGGAGGTTGGAATGGACGAGGGCATATGCCACAGAAATCCTGTCACCCTATCATAAGGTTGTTATTCACCCCAAATGAATATGTTATCTCTGATACCAACTTCTTGCTGGGAAGATGTTCTACTGGCAGATGTGTAAATGTGGCCATACACGGGCAGATTTCCCTGTGCCGATTCGGGTGTTTTAGATTCTCCAGTTTATCTACCCATGGATGAGGACCTCCGATGGGCCCACCTGACCGATCAAGCAGGTTTGATTTTCCAGTCGGATCAGGGACTGGAAGAGAGGAACATTGAATTAGAAATACAATTTAGACTGTGGGAAAGAGGTTGCCAGTTTTAGGAGCAGCCTGAATAATGGGTTTCTACATAATAGATCCCACGCCTGTACAACAATGTAAACCCTTTAACCCCCCCCCCCAGGTTCTTCTTGTGTTACTCATCTCTGTGTTAATCAGATATACATTGTAACCTTATCTGAAGAACCAGTGTTCAATTCAATGTCAATATTGATTTTTTGGCAGTTTGGTAATAGAAATCCCAGTGGAAATTTTCTTAACCTTCCTGTAAGAAATGTATTTCCAAGCCTGAACCTATAATTGTGTTATTGTCGTGCTTTCCTGTGAGCATTAATATATTGTAGTGGAAGTTTTGTCATTTGTCAAGGGGACGGGATACGGGGCACGGAGTGGAAGCCCAACCTGCTGACTTGCGATTGTAAAATATTGGAAATTCACTTAGAGAACGGCTGCGTTTCAGCATATGACAGGCAGAAAAAGTGAGCTTGTATCAATGTCCTCTGAGAATGCTCTTGTATTAAACTGAGGACTTAGGGAAGTCCTTTAGGGAAGTTTTTTTTATGTCTGTAAACGTCCAGTTTTTTAAAAAGGAAAGCCTCCATTTTTTATATTAAAGGAGAAGGAAAGCCTGAGAAAAACTCAAGCCACCTCCATATGTCTCTCTCCCCTTCCAGAAACACAACAGAGCAAACTGTCTATAGAAAAAAACATTCTAACTAAGGATGCACCAAATTCAGGATTTGGTTCTGGAGTCGGCCAGGATTTGGCATTTTTGAAAAGAATTTGGATTTGTCCGAATACGTCTGACCGAACTGAATCCAAATTCTAAAAATCACATGACTTTTTGTCACACAAACAAGGAAGTTATCATTTTTTATTTATTTTCTCTTTACTCCTTCCTTTTCAAAATTTGCATATGCAAATTAGGGTGTGGATTTGGTTTGGTATTCTGCTAAATCTTTCATGAAGCATTAGGTATTCAGCCAAATCTCTAAATATTGGATTCTCCCTAACTCTAACCCAAAACTTGCATGAAGAGAAAAAGTCTGCTGAGAGTCAAAAGTACAAGTGGACATACATGGTAAAATGTTTCACTGCCTAAATCATTAAGGGGGTTATTTACTATACGCCGGTAGGGGTAAAACTCAATTTTTTCGGTGGTCTTTTAAGGCTCAAATTTTTCGAGATGGAGCAAAAAGCCAGAATCTGAAAATCTAAGACCTACCGAGTAGGGATGGGCGAATTTTTTTGCCTTGTTTCGCCACAGAATTGATGCCCATAGACTTGTATGGCATCGTGCGACAAAAAAAATTTGGTGTGCGTTAAAAAAACCCATGGGTGTCGGCAACATTTCTCCGGCAGCGAATTTTTGGCGAAATGAAACGGGTCAAATTCGCCCATCCCTACTGCCGAGGTAGTGTATAAGTCAATGGCAGAGGTCTACATACTAATTGGTAGTTATTAGGGATGCACCAAATCCACTATTTTGGATTCGGCCGAACCCCCGAATCCTTTGTGAAAGATTTGTCCGAATACCGAACCGAATCCTAATTTGCATATGCAAATTAGGGGTGGGGAGGGGAAAAAATGTTTACTTCCTTGTTTTGTGTAAAAAAAGTCACGTGATTTCCCTCCCCCGCCCTAAGTAGGAAGTCAAAAGTGCAAAATGATTCACAGTTTGTTGAAAGATGTAATTTTGTTTGACTATTCTATAGTGAGTTAAGTTGTGAGTTATTCTATAGTGAGTTTCAGCATTTCTGCAATATTATTTCGGGGAAGATATTTACTATAAGACAAAGGTATGCTTGGCCACTATGCACCTAGTGAAGCGGAATAATGATAAACATTAGTGATGGGTGAATCTGTGCAGTTTTGCTTCGCCGAAAAATTTGCAAATTTACAGAGAGATTCGCGAGATGCATTGATGTCAATGGGCGTCAAAATATCTTTTTTTAAATGCCAGACTATTTGGTCTAAATGCATTAAAGTCAATGGACATCAGAATAATTTTTTTTGACGCAGAAGATTTTTTGCTGGCGAAACACGAAGATTCACCAGAAATTAGTGTCCGGTGAATTTATTCGCCCATCACTAATAATAATCATATAGGTATGGGATCCCTTATCTGGAAACCCGTTATCTCTGAATTAAGGAGGGAGGCCATCTTCCATAGAAGCCATTTTATTCAAATAATTAAGATTTTTAAACATGGTTTCCTTTTTCTCTTTAATAATATAATAGTACCTTGTACTTGATCCAAACTAAGATATCATTTATCTTAACTAGAGTAAAAACTATTAAAATCCTTCGAATTGTTCGATTCGAAGGATTTAATCGTTCGATCGACCGATTTTGCCTTCGATCGTACGAACGAAGGAAATGCGGTAAATCCTTCAACTTCGATATTTGAAGTCGAAGGATTTTACTTTGACAGTCGAATGTCACCAATGTATGGTGATTCGACCCATAGTAAATGTGCCCCCCAATGTATAGTGATTTGACTAGGGAGTTGTTAAACTTCGATCCGAGTTTTGTCCAAATTTTTTAAAAATTCTAATATGATTTTCAAGATTTATCATACACTGGCCTTTTAAGAACTCAAATTCGACTATTCGCCACCGAAAACCTGCCGAATTGCTGTTTTAGTCAATGGAAGACGTCCTGGGATCACTTTGGAATTTTTGGCAGCCTTCCTGACATTCAAGTTTTTTTTCGGTGAAAAAACTCAAATTGGGTTTTTAAAACTCGAATCAAATTCAATACGAAGTTTTCGGGTCGATCCTATTCACCCGAGTTTGGAAATTTGGATTTTGGTTTTAATAAATTTCGGTTGGTCGAATTTTAGGTTCATGTCATGTTTTTAAAAACTCACATGAACCGAGAACTGAATGAAATCCGACCTTAGATAAATGGGCCTCTAAGTAAAAAAGTACACTGAAGATAGGGGATTTGAGAAAAATGCAGAACATCAGACGGCGCAGAAAGGTTTCATTATGTCAATTTTAATTTGACCAAAAAAAAAAAGTGTAAATGTCTGATCTCCCCCCTCCTCTACTGCTGTGAAAATGACATTCACGAACAACACCTAAATGAAATGACCATTTATAGAAATATCCTTTTTGCAGAAAACAATACTTGTGTAGATTGGTTGGATTCCACTCTAGTAAAGGTCTGCAGAACATTCTCTGCTTTTGTACATTCCCTTAATAGCTGCATGTTGAATAATAGCAGGAATTAGGTTTATTGTGTTCCTTTCAGAAAGTTATAAAGCCTTTTCCATCATTGGATAACAGTTGAAGCAATGCGGCTAAGCAGGAGAAGAGCAGTAGAAGCTCTGAAGCCCTGTGGAATGTTGGAATGTGCTTTTATCTTTCATAAACAGCAATTTCTATTGGAACCACTTGTACAAGTGCAAAGTCATTTAGAAAACAAGAGAATATTTTCACTAACTCTGTATCTGAATCACCCAACACTCATCTCCTTCTGATGTCTGAAACCTTGCAAATTGAACAAACACTGAGGCAGAATGCTGTCCACCCTTTCATCTTCCTACGAAGAGAAAATGAGCTTTATTCAAACAGGACTGTCAGAAATAGCCCATTAAATAGCCCTGTTTTGTCCCCAACTATTAGATTAAATTGAGTTGTTTTCTGTGTGCCGATAAAAAATAAAATGACAGTCTCTTCTAAAGGTTGTCACCTAATTAATCTTCAGACTAACAGAGTGGAAAGAAAAGATCAGAACCTTGGTAAAGTTTGATCCTGTCTGGCAATTACATCAGGTTTCCAGCCACAGGATAGAATAACACCATCAGGATTTACCTGTAAAAATAATCATAAAATAGATATAAGCAAATCAACTGTTTATTGGGTTGGACCAGGTCAGATCTCAGAATCTAGCTATTTTCAAGGTGTCACTGTTAGATCTTTCAGTTTCAGTCTACATGAAGCCTTCATTGTGGCCACACACTGCCCTCATTACCTACTCCTATAACCCATAAATAAGCTCTGCTACTCACTATATCCTTTAGAGTATGCCTTAGTAAACTAGTGTCTACCAGTTCTGGATAAGAACTCTGATAACTGATAGCACTCAGCAAGTAGGTCACTGATAGATTTACGCTGACATAGGCCATCAATTGTACAGTTGTTGGTTTCATTTTCAGCCACAAGCCCTTATCTGAGGTCTTCTTTGCTCCGACCAAGAATACCGGTGTATGTAGACATTGCTTTGTCAGCCATAGAGACAAAGAATATCTAGGACAGCGAAAAAATAGGATCTCTCAATTTATATTTTTTTTTATATCAAGCAGAACCTTGGAAATAAAATAAACATTCTCCCAAAACCTTACTCTAAATGGTCTACTGGCTAGGCCCCCCATGGGGACCAACTATTTGTAGACATATGGTATGGCAGAAAGCAGGACACTTTTTACAAATAGGGAGTGATAGCTTATCAATCTTACAACAACTTTAGTCCACCAACCAGTGGTTTGCTCTCAGATGCAGCAGTAGGAAAAGGTCTATGATTACCTATCAGTAGATACGAAACGTGCCAGGACATGCGGTTTTAGTAATATGGAATAAAGTCAAGTTTTATCTTCACCGGCTGGTGCATGCTCATTTTGTTTATTCCTACAGCAGTAGGAACACTACATAAATAATGCTACTTATAATAATGCAATTGGGTCACTTAAGTCAGCTTTGAACATTGCTTTGACCATTGCCTATTTGTTTTACATGGCATTGGCTTGTCTAAAATTCTAGTTGCATTTCTTTCCTGCTTGAAGGGGAAACCTTAGCCATAAATGTTTTAACCTTTACATTATATTGCATGCAATGGAATTGTATTCATCCAGGAAATGTATTTCCAGATTAATCAAACTCTTCAAGAGGTCACCCCTTTATGGAAAACTTGAAGCTGACCATGAAAGATGTAAAAAGTTATATTTTGCCTTGTTGACAAAGGATTGAGAGGCCAATCCATTATGGAAGACTCATAAATGACCATAAAATATGTAACAAATCAGACCTATATTGTTGATAATGGTTTGAGAGTTCATCCCCTTTATGGAACACTTTGAGCTGACCAAAATATCATTGGCCTTGTTGATAATGGTTTGAAGCCGTTTCAGGCCCCACGATGATCATGTAGGTAGAAGCAGCTGTCTGCCTGTTTTAATTAAAAAGTTCTCTAAGATCTAAAGAGCCTATGATGAACAATTAATCAACTCTACCATCTAGGGTTCCACCAACTTTGGGAGAAACTCGAGAGGTCTGTTGTCAGAATAGCTAATCCTTGTCAGGCTGGTTCTAGCATGTAGCACCCTCTCCTTGTCTATCTAGGCAGCACTTTTGAAGAGGTTGCCAATAATTAAGTACATAGAAATCCTCTTCTTAAACTCTTCTCTCAGGGATTTTTAATGGGGATTTTATGTAATTAGCATTTGATTATCAGTAGAATAGCACTTAGTGTCAGCATTTATTCATTTATACTTTTCTTTAAAATAAATGAGCTGTTATTTTTCAGTGGGTAGTCAGAGAGAGCCTTTTTCTTCATTTGTCTTTGAGACTTTATGGAGTTTTACCAAGCCATTTTCTCAAGCCACAAAAATTCTTGAACCTCAACCAGTCAGTGTTCAACATGATTAATGATATAACTGCTCCTCTATATAATAATGGCTAACTGTTTCTTTTCTTCTTTTGCCTTTTGGTTCTGTGTCTTGGTTGTCCCTCTACAAGCTGAAGTAGAACAAAAAAAAAGAGCCTGTGCAACTGGTTAGATAGACTTTGTTTAAGGTTAGCATCAAAAGTTCTCTTACTATTTTTTGAGAAATAATGGACAATGGGGACGAAATCTTTCTTCAGTTCCAATCTACTTCCAACAGCCTCCTTCCAACCATCAACCATGATGAATTAAAACCTGCAAACAAATGCTTATCTCAGGTAATTTAAAATTAAAAACATCAACACCTATTCAATCAATCATCAATTTGTAATTAGTGCATATTGGAAAGCTACAAACGATGCGAATGGGGAACCAGTGTATGCAGTGTATTAAGTACATTCAATGAGTTTATTACTGTGTATGGTGGGCCCTAGACCTTCAGCAGAGGGAGCAAACACCAGGAGACATCAGAAGAAGCCTGAACAGGCCTGGACCCACAAAGTAGTAGAGCCAAAGTCAGATTGTAAAAGGTTAAAAACTTACATTTTATTTTCCATAATTAAGAACCAAGGCCTGATGTGCTTTGTGTCTACCAAGGACACTTAGTCAAAGACTGAGTTGGATTTGTAAAAGGTTAAAAACTAACATTTATTTTTCCATAATTAAGAACCAAGGCCTGATGCGTTTTATATCTACCAAGGACATTTAGTCATAGGCTGAGTGGGTTTTGCTCAGCCTATGACTAAGTGTCCTTGGTAGACATGAAACGCGTCAGGCCTTGGTTCTTAATTACTGAAAATAAAATGTAAGTTTTTAACCTTTTACAATCTGACTTCTGCTCTACTACTTTGTGGGTCTCCTCATATTGGAAAGCTGCTTATAATTATATATCATACATAAAAACCCTAGTTTTTGGATGAAGTTCCCCTTCAATCTACCTATATATACTTGGGTATTAATAACTCAGAAAAGGAAACATTTTGTTATTTGTATCACATTAGCGGCATTTTTATATTCCAGTCTTTTTCCTCTTGAGACGCCAGGTCTTGAGGTAAACAGCTTTCATCTGTGCGCCGTGCAAGCGGTAAGTAATGAAAAATTAAGCCTTTAATCTTTCCCATACTAACAGATAATGTCAGAGTGAAAGTTTAAAGGCAGCTTAGATCTGTTCTTAGGTGATGCTAATAAAACGGAGAATTTTGACACGCAAGAAAAAAAGAAGTATGTCGGGGTGGAACAAACTCCACAATGTCGTCTGATTCAGCCAGTTCTCACGCGGTAATTCAGTATGAAGCCTTAGAGGGGAAAGACACCATGAGGCCGATTTATTAATGTTCGTATTTTTTTTTTTCGAACTTTTTAGCATTAATAATCTTTCAAGTAAAGAATGTTTTTAAAACACTACATTTTTACAATATTTATTAAGCATAAAGACCATGAAAAACTCTAAAAGTCGAAGTAGAAGTCAATCGGAACTGTCCTTAGCAAATTTAGTCCTTAGCAAATATTTATTTGCTTTGAGGTTTTAGAATTTTTTGAATCGCACGCTAACGCTTAAAGGGTTATTTATCAAAGGCGGAGTTGTTTTTTTCCATGAAAAATTGAAGTTTTCAAGGGTATTTTGTTGTCAAAAATAGATTTTTTGGGGTTACCAAAAATAAGCCAAACTTTTTTGGTCAACATTTTCAAGATTTATTATACCCCGAACCTGGATATAGCTCAAATCCAAAAAATATACATCTAAAACCTGTCAAGGTCATGTAGAAGTCAATGGTAGAGGTCCCTTTTAAAGAAGTTTGTAGCCTTCATGATGTACATGTTTTTTCAGTGGGTTTCGCTCAAAAACTCAATCAATTCAAATCTTTGGGTTTCTCACCTCAAATTCACTGATTCAAGTTTTTTACATTCTGGTTTTTGCATAAATTAGAAACCACTCCAGTTGTACGTTTATTCAAGGTTTAAAAAGCTCACAAAGCTCTAAAACTTAACCTTTGATAAATAATCCTTTTAGTCCAATTGGCACCCAGGATCATATTTTCAGATTGTGTTTTTTGCTGCTATTTTCTCAGTTCACAAACACACTCAATCTCAACCAATATTTGTAAATAAGCCCTAAAGTGTGTATGTTTTTAGTTTATTAAATCAAGTGAATTTCTAAAATGTAAATGTTTTCATTTCCCCAACTTAACTCTATCATCTATCTTTCTATCATCATCATCTACTGTATCTATCCATTTATTTATGAAAATGCTTAAATCAGAAAAACTGTTGAGTTCAATTGTGAAAAAAGACTTGATCGCTTTATGTTTGAAAAACTCAAACTGGAAAAAAAATGTGGAACAGCCTTTTGGCCTAGTTTTTTGGTATCAAATACAATTATTTAAGCTCCTTCTGCCATCAAGGTGGTTCAGGGAACATGATTTACCCCAACAACCTTTTCTTTGTATTCATATAACCAAATCTGAATCTTCAGACTTATTCTGTGGTATTTGCTTAATGTCTGAAGGCTCCTATTTAAAGGAGGTGATGGAGACCATCCATGGCCGGAGTCTTCATATCCCATTAATTTGGAAATCACTGATAACTGGAGATAAAAACATTTCATTGAGAGATAATTTTGTTTTTCCAATTTTTTGTAGTTAGTTCACATATGAGCTTTAGTGTTTAGGTTACGTAACCACCAGCCAAATCCTAAATAATTGATTTATTGCCTCCCTTTTATGTTATCATCATATAATTCTGCTTTTTGTAGCTATAACTTTGCTCCAAATATGAATTTAGAACTTTATGGCTTTCAGCACAGGCTGGTTGCTGTCAGATTACTAAATTCCATTGAGTATTTTTGTCAACTGAACAAACATCTTAATGTTAATTTCCACTGGGAAAGATTGTAGCTTTTTACTGTGTCGGCTGCCTGTGAGAGAGACCTTTGATTATTTAAGTGCAGGACTCTTGCCAGATTACTTTGTAAGGACAGTTGAAATTTTAGATTTTACAGCTATTCAGACTATTATATGGGGGTATGCAGTACAATAAAAAGGCAGAACATTCTTTAATAGTAATACTCAAATGCACACAATGGCACAACATTCATTACATAAAAAAACAATGTCAATTTTTAAGAAAGTCACAAAATGGAACATGGCGAGTCAGTTGCTCCAATATGATTGAACGGGCACAAGGAGCAGTCATTAAAGGAGAACCAAAACATAAAAATGCCATATTTTATATACTGAACTTATTGCACAGCCTAAAGTTTCAGCTTGTCAATAGCAGCAATGATCCAGGATCCAGGAATTTTCCAAGTAAAAAAATTCGAAATTCAAAGTAATTTTTTGGATACTTCGACCATCGTATAGGATATTACCGCTTCGAATTTACTTTGACTTCAATTCGAAGTAAAATCGTTCGAATATTCGACCATTCGATAATCGAAGTACTGTCTCTTTAAAAAAACTTCGACTTCAATAGTTCGCCAAATTAAATCTGCCGAAGTGTTATGTTAGTCTATGGGGACCTTCTAATGCATTTTTCTAAGTTTTTTGCAGTCAAAGTAAAATCGTTCGATCAAACGCAGAAATCGTTTGCTTTTACTTCGACCGCAAAACGGTCATATTCGGTAAAAAAGAACTTCGACTTTGATATTCGAAGTCGAAGTATAGCCATTCGATGGTCGAATTTCGAAGTATATTTCACTTCGAAATTTGACCTTTGATAAATCTGCCCCTTAAACAACACATCAGCATTTTGACTTTTTAATTACGACTAGTGAGAAGTAAAATTTTTCGACGAGTTTTGAAAATGACACCCGTAGACTCCAATGGGTGAAAATAATTGTTTGCGCAACAAATAGATTTTGGTGAAAAGGGCAATGAATTGAAATTTTCACGCTTTGATAAATGAGCGATTGTTGCCTGAGCAAAATTCACTTGAAACACATAGAAAGTTCTCCAGCAACAAGGTTATTCGCAAGCGAAGTGAGTTACTCATCTTTTAGTAAATAGGCAATGTCGCCACCAATTATCTTTTTACCGAATATTCGTCAAAAAAACACAATTCGCCCTTTAGTAAATGGGTAACCAAATAACCTATTACAGCTAGTGATGGGCAAATTTGTCCCATCGTTTTGCCACGAATTTCGAGCGAAATTCGCAAAATGGGCGGAAAATTTGCAAAACGAGGATTTAACACTGGGACCAATTCACCAGCATCAAAGTTGGTCACCCATTAAAGTCAATGGGTGTCCGATAATAATCGGCAAATTCGCAAATTTATTCGCCAGCGGCAAAACGAGGAAATTCGCACCTGGCGAATAAATTCGCCCATCACTAATTACAGCCTTTATTGGGCACCCCCTAGAACTTTTTTATGGTTGTGTTTCTCCCAAACTTTTTATTTAGATGAGGCTCATGGGTAAAAACGGTTGGGGACCCCCAATCTGCAGACTATGTTCTATCAAAAGAAAAAAGGAAAAAATACTGATGTTACTTTGTGGTACACCATACATATGTTGGATCATTTCTTCTCAAGGAATCTACAGTTTTGGATGAGATTCAGATAGTGTATATAGTGAAGACTTTGAAGATTATTTTTGTATTTTGTGAAGTGGATTGTTTACAGATTTGTTCTGCGTGAACTTTGGGTTATGTGTAAATTGAAAGGTTATAAAACACAAAGAACACAATCCTTTGTCCTAATGATTATCTCTCAAGGTCAAGTTATCTTTATGTGTCTTGCTGCTTAATGAGGCATCACATACACAGCACCCACGGTTTTGCACAGTTTTGTTGTGTAACATGATACACAGGCAATGGAAATGGCTTGTACGGCTTGAAGGTCCTTTAGTGTCTGATGTTCATCCTGCATTTCAAAAGCTTCCACCACTAGTTCGGCTGCCATGGGGTTATTTACTAAAACTCAAATTAATGTAATTTTTTTTATAAAAAGAATTGAACTCATTTATCAACAATTCTTCTAGAAAAAGTCAGAGCTTAAAAACATTGCAACACATTTGTGCGTCAATTCGTATCATACGACTGACGTTCCGAAAACTCAACTTTATCATATTATCAGAGGAAAACCCAAACATTGGTTTAACCATCACAGATTACGAGAGTGAATGGGCATCATTACTCGTTTTTATTGCAGGTTCAAGAGGCGAGGAATCATTTTTTTCCAGCTAAACAGAACTCATTGAGGCCCATTTATCAAAGTTAGAATTTATTTCATTATTTTCTGAAAAATACTTCGACCAAATCACCACAGGTTTTTTCCCCTTATTTATCAATACATTTTTAAACTGAATCATATGAATTTTTTTGATTTTCCACCTGATTTTTTTCTCGAAAATTCATGTTTTTTTTCCCACTAAAAATTCTGATTTTATAGTAAAAAAAACACAATTTTTTGGGGTTTTTCCATTTGGAGTTGAATAAATAACCCCCTTTGTGAAATTCTAGAGCACATTCTCGAAACGCAAAAAAATTGCTTAACCCTAGTTGCCACCTTAAACTCTACTCCCTTACTACTACTTACGTTTGGGATTTCATTACTACATTCTCCATAGGAAAACACTCTCTGTCAACCTCTAAACTAAGAGCTTATCTCTTGCAGTTTATCCATCTCATTCAGACTATAGGAGGATTTATTAACAGTTAAATTAAAACATTTTTGCACTAAAACTCTTGAATTTAAAATATACTTTCCAAAACTCATAGGTACACAATTTAAGAGCAAAAAATTCATAAAACTCCAATGTAAATCTTTGGCATCTACAAGTTGTCACATTCATGTAGAGCCATCTATGGAAAATGTAAAATGTTTTTTTCAACGTGTGTTTTTTTTACAATTTTATTCAAACAATTTTTTTTAAATTCAGATTTTTTAATAAATAAGCAAATATTATAGTTTTATAAAATGCTATAAAATTCACAATAGAAAAAAACCTCTAACATTACACAAATCTGAATTTTGATAAATAGAAGAATTGACAAAGAAATTAGCCAAGTCCTCTTGATCTAAGATTAGATTGATTGGAAACACAAGCAGATCAATTAGTCCAGGCATGGACAATTGACCAATATTATAGTTCAACACATCATTTATACCCTTGTTATATAATCAAAGAGAAAGCAGAAAATGTTGCATGTGTGGTTGGAAAAGTACAGCTATGTATAAACAGTGTTTATAAAGGTCTACATACATTCTTTATGATGAATTCGGATTCATTTTTGTTGCTTTCCCTTTGTAAACGTAAAATATAAATCACAGAGCCGTGTGCAATTCAAACTGACAAGTTAAAGTACAAAAAAACCTTGAGGACCAGTTCCTTACAAACCAATTGAGTTAATAAAAATGATTGATTTGTTGTTATCAAAGGTTTTCATGTAAATTTCGAGAATTCTGATTCGGCTGAATCCTTCTGCCTGGATGACCTGAATCCGAATCCTAATTTGCATATGCAATTGCATGACTTTTTGTCACAAAACAAGGATTATCAAGCTAATTTGTACAAGGCTGTAGATGAAAAACAGGTTTCCAAAGGGATTTGTTGGGGCGTTCCCCACTCCCTCTTTTTTTGCAGATGTTAATGCCCCCCAAAATAATTGGATTATTCTCACCAGATCCTGCGTTCTGGTCTTTCCTCGAGGGCACAGCTGGGCATAGAGTTTTAGGGGCAGGGTCGAATTTCGAGGGGTTAAAACGCTCGAATTCGACCATCAAATTGAAATCCTTTGAATTCGAATATCGAATTTAAAGGATTTAGCGCTAAAATAAGCATTCGATCGATCGAATAAAAATCGTTTGATCGAACGATTAAATGGTTTGAAACGAACAATTCGAACGATTTTCAGCGATCGATTGAAGGATTTTTATTCGATGCCAAAAACGTAGAAAATGCTTGTAGAAGGTCCCCATAGGCTTATAATGCAATTCGGTAGGTTTAACTTGGCGAAGTATTGAATTTGAAGGATTTTTAAATAGACAGTACTTAGACTATCGAAATGGTCGAATAGTCGAACGATTTTTAGTTCGAATCAAAGTCGAAGGTCATAGTAGCCTGTTCGATGGTCGAAGTACCAAAAAAATTACTTCGAAATTCGAACTTTTTCAACTTTGAAAATTCGCTCGAGCTTAGTAAATCTGCCCCTTAGTGATAACCAGCCTGTTCATGATTTCTCCACTTTGCAGGTACCAGATAATCCACTGAGAGAAGTACCTTGTACCCTACACCGATTTACCGAACTATAACTCACACCCTAAACACAAAATAACTTTTCTAAATTGGAGAACTCTAACTCACAGACTTCCTTGTTATTTCATAATTGGGGCAAGCACCTATCATAACCAAGGAGTATATATTGTATTATTAAAATTTAAACGAGCGATTACCCACCTGGAGTAACTTGATAATTGTTTTTATGTAATTTTACTGATTATCTATTTATTGTGTTTTCTGGCCGGCCAGCATTTAAGAATTCTGTTTGTTAAATAAATGATATATTATTTTTAATACATTGGTCTTAAATTTATTTCAAGGAAGGAAAAAATGTTTTCCCCTTCCCACCCCTATTTTGCATATGCAAATTAGGATTCGGTTCAGTATTCAGCAAAACTTTTGCAAAGGATTCAGGGGAATTAGTGGTTTCTGTGCATCCTTACTTAAGATATAATTTGTTATCACATATATGTAGTGATGGGCGAATTTGCGCCGTTTCGCCGAAAAATTTGCGAAATGCGCGAAACGGCAAAAAATCCGCGAAACGGCGCCGGCCGCGAATTTTTGCGGGCGTTTCGCAAATTTATTCGCTGGCGGCGAAACGCGCATATTCGCCGCGAATTCGCGCCTGGCGAATAAATTCGCCCATCACTACATATATGTATATTATAAAATAAAAGTAAATTGTTTAAGTCTTTTTTAAACAAAAGAAAAGTCAAATTTCAAAAAGGATGTTTCTGAATTTCGTAAATCGACCTTCTAGTGTGACATAAGTCTTTTACATTTCATTGTGACACAATAAGATCAGAGGAAACCATTCTACTGCCAAGTCTTTTCTAATATCCTATCTAATGGCATTAGGAGAAAAACATGTCAGAGAGTAATGTTCCAGTTTCTAGAGTCTCAGATGGTTCCGAGACACTTTCCCCCAAAACATAAAACAAACTGAGCTTTTATGAGCCTTTATTTCAGGCGGATCTGTAGACAAATTGACTTGCGGAGCGTCTCATTAGCCACTTTGACCATGTGGCATCAAGTTTTGATTTGAAGAATGTGTCTCTATCCCCCAGATCAATACGGATAGAGTTTAACATGGCATCGTACAATATTCTGGGGAATAACAAGCAGAGAAAGACCGAGCACAGCAGAACCCAGTAGAGTGGTGGAGGCCAGATGGTGCCCATCATTTTAATTGCAATTATAATTCATTGTGTAAAATAATAAGTGACATGGTACCTCGAATGACTTTGGAGACATCCAAAAAAATGTAAAAAGCAACATTAAGTTGGCAGCCCGGTAATAAGACAGAACTCATTCCCGTCTAAATGATTGTGCCGCATCTTATTAGCGTAATACTTGGGTTTTTTTCAAACTCCATTCCGCCATAAAAGACTTATTGCCTCATTTAAGTGATTGCGTTATGCACGGCATGATCCACAAATCGGCCAGAAAATGCACAGCCGGGAAAGCGCAAAGGAGAAGGAAGAAAACACAAATAAACATTTCTATTCAGCTATTAGGCAGAAGCAAAAAGTAAACGAGGAAGGCAAAAACGATGTCTTAATTTAGACACAAAATTAAAGGCGAGACAGATGGTGGTGTGGGACTTATTTACTTGCAGAGTTAAGTAAACATAATACAGAAAAAAAACACTGTACAGAATTTCTGCTAAAATTATTTGGGAAAATGTTCAGGCGGTTAATTATGGAATAATTCTTACTCCTTACAAAGGGGAAGTTTGCTCTAGTCTGATGTCAGAAGAGATATTTTAAGGGGATACTGTCATGAGGTTTTCAAAAGCATAATTTAAAGGAGCAGTAACACCAAAGTGTTAAAGTGTTTTAAAGGAAAGACAATACAATGTACTGTTGCCCTGCACTGGTAACACTGGTGTATTTGCTTTAAAAACACATCTATAATTTATATAAACAAGCTGCTGTGTAGCCATGGGGGCAGCCATTCAAAGCTGAAAAAGGAGAAAAGGCACAGGATATGCAGCAGATAACAGATAAGTTCTATACAGTAGTATACAATGGGATTCTTCAGAATTTATCTATTATCTACTGTGTATCCTGTGCTTGAATGGCTGCCCCCCATTGCTACACAGCAGCTTGTTTATATAAACTATAGTAGTACTTATCTGTTATCTACTGTGTATCCTGTGCTTGAATGGCTGCCTCCGTGGCTACACAGCAGCTTATTTATATAAACTATAGTAGTACTTATCTGCTATCTACTGTGTATCATGTGCTTGAATGGCTGCCCCCATGGCTACACAGCAGCTTG
This sequence comes from Xenopus laevis, assembly GCF_017654675.1. Classification (NCBI taxonomy): domain Eukaryota; kingdom Metazoa; phylum Chordata; class Amphibia; order Anura; family Pipidae; genus Xenopus; species Xenopus laevis. The sequence goes on from NC_054381.1 coordinate 13,728,605, forward strand.
TTTATATAAACTATAGTAGTACTTATCTGTTATCTACTGTGTATCCTGTGCTTGAATGGCTGCCCTCATGGCTACACATCAGCTTGTTTATATAAACTATAGCAGTACTTATCTGTTATCTACTGTGTATCCTGTGCTTGAATGGCTGCTCCCATGGCTACACAGCAGCTTGTTTATATAAACTATAGTAGTACTTATCTGTTATCTACTGTGTATCCTATGCTTGAATGGCTGCCCCATGGCTACACAGCTGCCTGTTAATATAAACTATAGTAGTACTTATCTGTTATCTACTGTGTATCCTGTGCTTGAATGGCTGCCCAAATGGCTACACAGAAGCTTGTTGATATAAACTATAGTAGTACTTATCTGTTATCTACTGTGTATCCTGTGCTTGAATGGCTGCCCCCATGGTTACACAGCAGCTTGTTTATATAAACTATAGTAGTACTTATCTGTTATCTACTGTGTATCCTTTGCTTGAATTGCTGCCCCCCTGCTCGGAGTAGTGAAACGTCTTCTATAATTTCTCAGCAAGTCCAGTTGTTTTATAATTACTTATATTAGATATACCATAACCTGGATGAACGAAAATCTTCATAGTCACATAGATGCTTGTTTATATAATCTATAGTTGTGTTTCTGAAGCAAATACATACCAGTGCAGTGCAACAGTGCATTATATTGTCATTCCTTTAAGACACTTTCATTTTTTGGGGGCAGATTTATCAAGCGTCGAATTTCGAGGGTTAACAAACCCTCGAAGTAAAATCCTTTGAATCTGAATATCGAATTCAAAGGATTTTAGCAGAAAACCTTCGATCGAACGATCAAATAAAAATCGTTTGAATTGAATGATTCGAACGATTTTAAGCGATCGATCGAAAGATTCTTATTCAACCAAAAAAAACGTAGAAAAAGTGCTGGGTAAGGTCCCCATAGGCTAACATTGTACTTGGGTAGGTTTAAAGTGGCGAAGTCGAAGTTTTTTTTAAAGAGACAGTACTTTGATTATCGAATGGTCGAACGATTTTTACTTCGAATCGTTCGAGTCATTCAATTCGATCCAATTTGACCAATTCGATGGTTGAAGTACCCAAAAAATTACTTCGAAATTCGACTATTTTTTCATTTGAATTATTCACTCGAGCTTAGTAAGTCTGCCCCTTGGTGTTTCTGTTCCTTTAATAGTGCTCCAGCAGAATCCTGTGCTGAAATCAGCTTTTCCTGTGCAAAAATCAGCTTTTAAATGATCAACTCTTTTTATATTTTAACATCAAGATTTCAGTCAAGCCGTTCTAGTTCTTGTCCAGGTTTCCTGCAGTCTCCTAAACTGTGCTTTGATAAGCCGCCATGTTACTTTAACCTTCTGTGACACCAGCTGATGTGAACAGAGTCTTGTCCGTTCAACCTTTGCGCAAAAACAATGGGCCGATAGCAAAATAACGTCTCTCCTGAAGGATTCAGCTGCTTAAACTTGGAGCTCAGTGTTTTGCTCTGCTTCGAGCTAATAGCATGTGCCAGTAGAGAAACTACCCCTTATTTTAGCGAGTAAAGAAATAGCCAAAACCCTGATGTCCAGGAGAAAACAGTGGTGGTTAAAATGTTATAATTTTCACCACAGAGGTCCCTGTATCAATAACACTTCTGTACTTAAATACTTCTAGGGCATTTTATCTGCTATAGACTGCTGGTTATCAAAGTGATTAAATGTGTCCGAGTCCATTTACGCATGACCTCACTTCAGCTACATTCGTAAATAAGTTCTATAAATTAGAATTTTAATTTTGGGGACGGCGAACCAAGGGAATCCAATCATTTTAATCTGGGTTTGGATTTCCGCTATCGTATCGTTATTGTAAAATAGATGAGGCACAAACAATGTTTCGTTACTTATATATTAACATACAATGGGGGGGGAATGGTTTAAGGAATGCATAAAAATTAAGAAATTATCTTTGTAACTAGTGATGAGCGAATCACTTTGCCAGGCGTGAATTTGTGGCAAATTTCCGCTTTTCAACGCCATCGAATAAATCCGCAAAACTGCTGCGAAAATTCACCAGCGTCAAAAAATTTGGACGTCAGAAAAGTCACTCGCATCAAAACCGTCAACATTATTCGGACGCCCATTGACTTTAACGTGTTAAAATTGACATGGGCGTCAAAATTCGTGTTTTGCAAATTTTTCTGCGAAGTGGGACAAATTCGCCCATCACTACTAGTAACAAAAGCAGTAAAGAATTTGTTATCTGGCAGCTCCACGGTGATTCTGGATGTCTTTTTCCTTAAATTTCCAGTTTCTAATCATTTTGTTTCAATTCACAGAGGAAACGTTATGAAGGATTATATCATATACCATTCTAAAAAAATTGAAAACAATTTCCTGAGATTGCCCAGACTTTATCTTTTTGTTCAGTCTTCTGTGAACTTTCTTTATATGAATAAGTTCTTTTTGTAGATAAAGGTGAGTTTTGCTGCAATAACAGTAATCACCTCATTTTGTTCAGAAACAAGGACAGAGACTGTGGGTTCACTGCTGCCCGACATTTTCTTACTGATTATGAGACAATTTCACAATTTTCTGTAATTTGCTGCATTGCTGAATTTTTCTTACAGTTGTGATGGGTTTGAGTAAGTTTAAAGTATAACCACCCAGTGATGGGGATGAACAGAGCATTCTACAGTGTTTGGGCTTCCAGCTTGTGTGAAAATAGTCTTTTTTTAAAAAAATATGGACCAGCAATATACACTGTCTTTTAGGCAATTCTATTCCTAGTATTCTTTCTCTGCCAACTCCATAGCTGTTCTCAACTTAGTGTACAGTGCATTTTAAGGCTTAGAACTTATGTGCAGGGTTGCAACTAGGGGTAAGCAGACGTTGCACTTGCCAAGAGTACAGTAGTGAGGGCAACAAAGACCCCATACATCTTCTGCCGTCTGTGCATCAATAGTAGCTGATATTGTATACATGTTGAGGATGAATGATGGCAGGGGGTTTGCACTGGATGCCCATGGGAATTATGGAAACAGACCTCCTCAGTTTTATAGATATCAACCTTATCTATACCCCTTGTATGGATGGAGAAATGGGAATAAAAGTGGAATAACTGGGTGTGGTCAAGGTATAACTGGACATGGACATGGTGTGTCATGGTTTAAGAAAGTGAAAAATAATTATTTTTCCAAGTGAACATGGTTCAGAACATGTTTAGTTTGGCCACAGGAGGAACTGGCCAATGCAGTTGGTCTGGAGGGCGGATTCCCTTTCAGGAGTCTAAATAAGGAAGTGCACAAGCAAGGAACTTTCGGCCTAACATTAACAGCATATAAGATGGACATACTGAGTCAGATCAGGTGGGTACCTATTCCTTTCTAAGATTAGATAGAGTGAGAAGTAGTTAGGGTAGCTAAGAAGGACAGCCTGAATTCCCATGAGAAGTAGCTATTTAGGATAGAGCCCTTGGGCAATTTTGCACGAGCTAGGGATTGAGAGCGTGTAGGGCTAAGCTAGTGGCAACCTAGTTGAGTTGTACTGAGACAGCACAGGTGAAGCTTGGGCCACTGTAATTTGGACACAGCAGAGAACTAGGGGACAGTTTATTGGGAGAGGAGGCTCCCCTCAACAGCTAACGGCATTCTGGCAGTGCACTTCCACATGAGATGGGTCCTGGAGGATTCAGGCAAACCACACTATGTGTGAGATAGTGAGGACGAGAGATGATCCATGGAAAAGTGTAATTTGTGTAACTGGAAATTCCTGGTCATTTAGTTCTAGTCTGGCCCTGTGAACCTGGGAGAGGCTGTTCAATAAATGTTGGCCTTGGTTTATTGAATCAAATGTATCATGCTTACTTCCTACAATAAAAGCCTGCATGATTCCTGTGCTGGAAGTGTACCAGTCATGGGTAAACCCGTTACAATGAGCATGGTCAAAATCATATTAAGTTTGTTGTGGAGAGGCTGACATCTCTTTGATAAAACATACAGATCCACAAAGAGAACTGCATTAAACAAATAATTGCACAAATGTTGGGGTTTTTAAACATAAAGGATATTGTTCCATGTTCAATAAGGCCTAACAACTTATTGACTTAATGCATGTTGCAGGAGAAAAAAAACTACAGTAAAAAAATCCCACTGACCCACTGACCCACTGAATTTTAATTAGTGATGGGCGAATCAAACGAAAATTAGCAAAACGGCAAAAATTTGCTGAAATGCATTGAAGTGAAACAGTCTGTCCATTCATCTAAAGTAGGGATGCACCGAATCCAGGATTCGGTTCGGGATTCGGATTCGGCCGAATCCTTCTGCCCAGCCAAACCGAATCCGAATCCTAATTTGCATATTCAAATTAGGGGCGGGAGGGAAATTGCATGACTTTTTGTCAGAAAAGAAGGAAGTAAAAAATGTTTTCCCCTTACCACCCCTAATTTGCATATGCAAATTAGGGTTCGGATTCGGTTCGGTATTCGGCCGAATCTTTCACGAAGGATTCGGGGGTTCGGCCGAATCCAAAAAAGTGGATTCGGTGCATCCCTAATCTAAAGGCCATCTAATTACAACACATAGGAAGTTATGAAAGTCCCAGAATTTCAGATCATTTTGGTAGCTCATCTGCAGTGGTCGGATTATACAATACATAAGGGTGTCCATATAACTGTAAAATGTTTATTTCAGTCTGTGGAGGATTAAGTGCTTCTGCTGTGACAAATTGGAGACTATTGAGTCTGCTCTACAACAAAGCAGCTCTGCCAGAGGTGTGAAAATCTTTTCAAAGGAGATATTTATCAAGCCATGTTATGCTAAACCGACATAAATCACAAACTGTACGCTCCCTTTCTGTCATTTCCTTTTATCTCCAAAAATACAGACATAAAATATGATAGGCCCCAACTGCAAGAGATAACTCTTTAAGGTACAAAGTGAACCCAAGGGCAATTCTGCCACCACACAAAGCTGCCAGCTTTCTTCATAGTAAGCAAGTTTTGTTTCAGGCTCTGCAAAATAAGAGAAATTGTTTTCGTAAAAGATGCAGTAATCCTTCTTTCTTCTTTTCAAGTGTTTGAAGGATCCCTTTCAGTTAGCAATGTACCCACCCACCAAATTAAATTTGCTCCCTACACTCTCCCCCTGTTGGGGATGTGTCTATACTAACCTTCTAGGCTACAATACAGTATTTCTGGATCTGAAGAATTCTTGAAAAGATCTATTATACCCGCAGCCCCAGTGTTGGAAAGGGGCCCACCAGAAAACCACTCTCCACATATTTGTCTTCTTCATCTTGCTCAACCTCTCAATTTCCCTATTTGCTTGGTCTCTTCTCTTTACCTAGCCTTCTCTTCATTTCTCCTATTTGTCCTTCAAAAGATGAATTTTAATGATATATTCATACAAGGCAAATGGTTGGATGACCTGGGCCCATCAGGAGATTTCCTGTCATACAGATGGCCAGTCCCACACCTAACAGCCCTCCAGTTGACGTTGAACTGCAGCTACCATCTGGCTGCCTATGGAATGCTGGGGTGTTGCCGGTGTAACATTCCTGAGTTCCTTCTTCAATTACTTTGGCCATTGTTAGGTAAGAACAATGTCTGAAGCAGAGGGGCTTTCATCAGTTCCTTACTGAGAAGTCCATGAATGGCAGTATCCTCAACTGAAGAAAAAAAATGATCTTCAACAAAGCAGCATCCGTCAGATGTATAATATGGCACAGAATAGATGAGAAGCCCTAGGGGCAAGCATCAAAAAACCTAATGCTTTTATACCTGTACAACCCTAAAACAGGTGTACCTAAAGCAGAGTGGTTCAGGAATTTCTTGTATTGTGTAGTGATCCTTCTATCTGTCTTGGAGAACATACACATGTCATGGAGAGCATTTGTTGAATTGTGTTTTCTTTGGCGCATCAGATGCAATTGTGTTTGACACAACTCACTATGCACTGCAATTACAGAAGAATTGTAGGGGGAATGCTGCATTGTGGGTATAATAAATGGCAATTTGCTTCTGAAACTGTACGTTGTACCCTGCACTGCTTTGTAACTGACCTTTACAGACAGGTCAAAGAATGGGTTAGGTTCTGTCAACAAAACTGAAAAGACAATGCTTTTGGTTACGGATTGAGAAATTACTAGATTTACAAAAATTTTGAATGTTCATGTTTTTTTTACGTTTTGAAAAAAATTTGTATTAACTCAAAAAAAACCTCAAACTGAACAAACTGATTGTGTTGTACTCAAACTATAAATGCATTCTAAAATTAGTCTGCAATTTAAATTTTACAATAGCTCCCATTTTAAAAATACACCACCAAACTCATTGACTTCTACAGAAGCTCGCCAACTTCTATCTGCTGAAGTTTGTAAAATAGTCACAATTGTGTTTTTTCTCTGCTGGAAAACACAAATTGTGGAAAAGTTTGGAATTGGTTTTTTTTTTTAGCTGGTGGGCTTAATTGTGGTCTACTCAAAAAACTAAAATTAAATATAGGAAAATGAAGAAGTTAATCTTTTTCTTTCTAACAGCATGGGAGACAGGAGTAACCCTTGCCCTATAGGAGGGAGGTGTTTTTCCTAGTTCTGTGATATAATGGGATGTCCTACTCCTAAGATGAAGGGGTGGGAACTAGAGCCCTGCAGTGGGTCGAGTACCCGGAGGTCGGGTTGCAGATAAGGCAGTTGCGGGTCCGGGTCGTGTAGCCGTTTAAAGTGGGTAAATATGCGGGTCGTGGCTCGGATTGCGGGTTCGGGTCTTAAAAATTGGTTCAGTGCAGGACTCTAGTGGGGTCACTATGTGCAGGGCTTTTGGTACTATGTCTGAGAAGCAGGTAGTGTACTGAGAATCCAGAGGCTGGACTGGACCTAACTTTATGGATTAAACTGGGACCCCCATGGGTATACGACTCCAATTTAGGTGAATCAGTGGGGTTTATATCCCCCAGGCAATAGTGGTCTAGAATAGAGGCCACAGTGAAAAGGGACCCAGTATATATCCCTGCTCACTGATGGCATTCACTGGCAGTCTCTGCATCTAGCCTGGTTCGTATTGTTCAATTTGATAGACAAGTTTTTCTCTTCATCATCAATTATAGTGTATATAATATAAAATTATAAGTACTATTATTAAGTATTATTAAGTACTTCTATGATAATATGTCTGGTCTGTTCTCAGGGCAACCTTTCTACCTTTGTTCTCAATCTCTTCACAGGACTTACAAAGTATATTATATTGAAAAGGCCCTTTATTTATTTATTTACTTACCTGATTTGAATAAAAATGCAGGGTCGAGTGATTCTGTCCTTATTAAGATCACTTCTTTTCATCTGAACATTCCCAGACACAATTGATTACCTGGGAGTTGTAGCACGTCGAACTAATCTAGTCGATTTTTCGCTTGGTGACCAAGGTAATAGATAATGGTAGAGCAGTAGAGAGACGTAACACACCTAGAATTGAACAGAATTTCACACTAATGAACAAGCTTGGAATTAGATTATCAATCAGTTGAACTACTTAGCGCTTAAGGGATTCCATGTCATCTGCTATCTGATTATATACCTGTAATACTATGAGCTGTAGTTACCAGAGCAGGGCAAATATTCCTACCTTAACCATTTACTAGAGAAAGCTTTATGTACTAGAGAGGGATAAGGGGTCAAGTTGAGATTCTAGACATTTTTGAAGGTCATTTTTAGGAAGATATTCTGTGATTAGGGAGTTTTGAGTACTATAAATTTTATGGTCTAAGGCAGTGATCCCCAACCAGAACATGTCGCTCACCAAGCCCTTGTATGCTGCTCCCAGTGGCCAAAAATTCCTGGCTTGGAGGTAAGTTTTGGTTGCATCACCCAGGACTTTTTTCAGGCTGGTGTTGCTCCCCAACTCTTTTTACAATGTAGCTCACACGTAAAAAGTAGGGATGCGCTGAATGCAGGATTCGGTTCGGGATTCGGCCAGGATTAGGCCTTTTTCAGCAGGATTCGGATTCCAAATCCTTCTGTTTGGCCGAACCAAATCCAAATCCCAATTTGCATATGCAAATTAGGGGTGGGGAGGGAACTCACGTGACTTTTTGTCACAAAACAAGGAAGTCAAAACTGTTTTCCCCTTCCCACCCCTAATTTGCATATGCAAATTAGGATTCTGATTCGTTTCTGTATTAGGGCAAAGGATTCGGGGGTTCGGCCAAATCCAAAATAGTGGATTCGGTGCATCCCTAAGGGTTTGGGAACCATGGTCTAAGGTTACAGCAGATACTCCTTTCCATCAGGGAACAATGGAGGTAGGGATAGCCTTAGATGGTTTAGGTAGAAAGGGTGAAACATGGGGACTAAGTGAATTCAAGGAACAGAAACACTGGGAAGCATTGTGATACTCTTTCTACATGACTTTCACTCCACCTTGTGTTGGTGGGTCATTAGCATTAAGTATTATAGATAATAGAGGGACTTAAGTTTGGATCTTCATGTCCAAGTACATTTCTCTTTTTTGTCAGAATTGTTCAGAACAGTGAAACAAGGCAAGTAATTTTTTTAATGTTTTTCAATAATGTGTTGAGTTTCTGTGACAAAATATTTAGATATACTCCATTCTGGGTAAAAGTAATTGATCCTTATAATCTTCTCAATGATTTCGAGAGATTGTGGACCGAAGAACAATTCTGCTGTAGAGCAGCCTCCACCTGGGGAGATCACTAGCTAATGATTGGTTACGCTTTATCAGACTGGCCTTAGTCATAATAAAGCTGATAAGGACTCATATATTGATGAGTCCTGGTATTAAATTCCCATAGGTCAGAGCCACGTCAGTCCACAGCTGATGGCTCTGCCCAGGTTCTATGTTATCCAGTTGTTGGTCCACAGGAATGAAATTGCTCATCAATCAGCTTCTTCTTGATGGTCACATAGAAAAAAAACAATTGTGTGGTGATCTGCTTGAATATGTGGATCATTCCATATGCTGTACAACCAACTAGAGTAGATCATATCTCTGAAACAAGATAACTGTTAGAGAGATAATCAGCCTCTTGCCAAAGTGAAGTTGATGGCAATAGATACGGTGTCACGTCTGATATAAAGCTATATGCTCCCTATGGAGCATCATATCCCATTGGCTGATACAGCCATAGAAAGGACATGGTCAGCTCTGAAACATAACAGCCTGAATTTCAAGAAATGTCAGAATATATTAATATAGCACGTCATCTTCCGAACAAGCTCTCCTAAAAACATTTCCCCAGTTACAGGGAATCATGTAAACGTCAAAGCAATTTAAACATTGTATGTCACCAAGATTTTCTTTGTGCGGGAGAACTTAAATCAAACAAAAAACATTTCTTCCACCCTGGTGATCAGAGATAATGATGGGTTTTAGGATTCTGTACTTGCTTACTGCTGTAGAACACAGACTGAGCACAAGACCTGATATCTATTCTATGTACAGTAAGCAAGACTGAGCATTCGCTTGGCTACACATATACAATATGTTTTCAAATACATACAGGGGCCTTTGTAGACCCTTTACGAGAGGACATGTCCAATGTGGTCCATGTCCACCCGGATTATCAAAGGCACCTATTAATAAGCACCGGAGGGTGTGAAACGCGTAAGGTGGCCCATGTGGGGTCAGTATGTATCTGATTTTTAATGTAAATATAAATATATAATTGATTTTACTAAAGAAAAAGGCTTTGGGACAGATATGGTTTGATATTAAAATTTTTGCATGTCCACCCGGATTATCAAACCAGACTAATACTTATTTAACCTATCCCTGGACAAATATGGGTAAAGCAACTGCAATTTTGGCCAAATATGCCTTACTGGTAGCTAATATAAGCCCATGCATGGTCACCGTTAGCATTAGTGTGCCAAAACCCAACTTTGCATTCTCACGGGAACTTGGCCAGAAAACTGTACAATCGTCAAAAACAATGAACCTGATATTTATGTTAAGATAAAAAATTACTGGTGTTAGTTTTGAAGACCAGAGAGATCGCCGATACATAATGTACCCAATCAACGAAACAAGCGATACAACCAACTGCTCCATCTGTTGGTTAGGGACTGGCAACATGTATGAGTTGTTTGGTACCAGACAGAGAAGACCACATTTAGGCAGATAAGTAATAAAACATCAAAAATCTCAAAAATCATGAAAACCCTTAAAACAATTGTAAAACGGATTTACTACACATCTATAGGTTTACAGTTCCACTTTAAGTTGTGAGGTCAGTGGGACCTGTCATTTGTGCCTAATAATGAAATAAAAATTAAATGAAATGCTTTCTGTGATGCCACTAACCCAATAGCCCATCTTCCCGATGTCCCGTAAACAGCTTTGACGACCCTTTGTAGCTAAGCACTAAAGGCTCCACCTAAAAGCTCACCTTGCCCTTCCTATCATACTAATGGTTCCTTCTGCTATCCTGCATTTATAGCCAAAGCCTCCTGCTGAATGAACCTGGAAATTATTTAAAAAATGTTAAAACTTCAATAAGTTGGGCAAAACTTGAACTTTCTCAGCGTATAGGAAAGGTTTCCTTGGGTACAAGTAAAAATGTGGAGAACCATATTATTTCAAGACCAACATAGTGCAACATCCTGTTTTGTAGACGTAGAATGACAAAATAATGTTGGGAAATTTTCTGTGGACTCAACTGCTGCACTTTTCATGGAATGCATGAGCTGGACAACTGTCAGCAAGGAATCTCTATGATGGAAAAGGATAACAGCACATTTGTGGCTTTGGGTTAAGTGAGTTAGTTACACAATTATTAGTGTGTTTCATGAACTGCATAGTTTGATAGACTGAGCTTGCCCTCTGCTGGACTGCAGAGAAATAATTACAAAACAAAAGTTGTGTAAACAATAATAGAAAAGCAAAGCTGGAGGCACAGGGGTTGTTCTGCTGCATCCGGTCTGTATAGATTCACATACAGTTTACAATTCATATATAAATGGGATAAATTCAGTCCTCACTAGTCCCTAGACCTCAGCCCTTTTGTCTACTTCACCTGGGATGACACAAAACAAGGTATAAGCTGCAATTATTTGCATAGTTATACATCAGTAACTCTGACTGCGGAATTACTATGATTAAGGATTAAGTGGTAGGAGCCAAACTCTGTTACTGTTGTAAACTCCTTTAAATGCCGAATAATTCAACTGTTGCAATTCATAAAGCACATTTCAACAATTATTGTGTCGCTTTTACAATATGTCTTTCAAGCGAGAAATAGAAATCTGGGACAGTACCATATTTAACATTATTTGGTAAATTGTTCCAGGAATAGGGCGCAGTACAAAGGTCTTTAGTAATGACAAGTGGGTTATGGGAAGAGAAGTGAAGGTTGAAGCAGCAGTTCTCAATAGGGATTGGCATGTCAGTCATGTAACTGGGCAGTTTTCCAATGAGTTTCTTACACATTAGACAGAAGAGGTGGGGCGTTCGTCTGGATTACGATTGACAATTAATTTCAGAGAGCATTTCCCACTCATGGGCTGTGTATTCATACTGAAAGTCAATGGGGATATGGACTCCTGCAGAATACAAAGTTGCTTGAGCTTCGAGCATGAGGATGCCTCACTAAAGTTTAGAACAGAGACTGACCCTATACCCTAAAGTTGCTTGACTATTGTGAGAAACACTCATCCTGGTGGTCCAGTGGGCCGGCAGAGACACCCGCCAAGCTGCTCCTCTCCGCTGTAGTGTTTCCTAAGGGTACGCATTGAGCGTACTTCCTCCTTTTATAGGCAGGGCCGATTTACATAAAGGGTGCCCCTAGGCCCACTGCCGTTCGTCACCCCTGTCCCCTCTCCTTTATTCGAGGAAATTTTCATCAATGGGGATTGGCGTATGGGAAATTTAAATAATGATTGTATCTCCAGGACATTCCCAGTGTTTTTGAACCAATGTGGGTGTGGTTGGGCAGCATGCCGCCCCCCTATAATCCTGCCGCCCTAGGCCCGGGCCTAGGTGGCCTTTCCACAAATCCGGGCCTGTTTATAGGCGCATTGGCGCTGGAGTGGAGACGTCAGTGCTCAATGGCGCCAAATTCAGAAGGTATTTAAAGGGCGCCAATCATAACTAAAATCATTTCCTAAGTAAATACACAATGTGAAAGTTCAAGAAATCCGATTTATAAAACAGTTAGAATTGTTTGTATAATGTAAATGATCAGCTCACTATTCCTTCTGCAAGATCTCCCCTATCTCCACTGCAGTTCTAGCTGAGGCAGCCATCTTGGATTTCACTGGCTCCTCCTACCTATATCTTCCCAGCCAACTGCAGCTCTGAAATCTCGCACATGCTCAGTTGAAATTCCTTGTTGCTTATCAACCCTTCTAAGCTATTTTCAAATCAGCCAAACCTGTGTGTTAGCTGCTGTACAGTAGTGCTGCCACCTGCTGGAAGTTACTGTGTGCCCTTCATTTGCATAATAACATCACCAGCAGGGGACAAGATAGGGAAATCTCCTGATACTTCTAGTGGAGGAGTTTACTAAAACAAGGCATTCTGGGTAGAATACCCAAAGCAGTGTTACAATCTGAGCATGCTCCTGAAATTTGCATATTATAGTCTCTGTTATAGTCTCAGTATGGCCTCCCTCAGTGAAAGAACCCATTTGACAAAGTAAGGGATTTTTTACACCTGCAGTTTTTTTCAAAAAACTATAGTTTGATTAAACGTGTTTATGTTGTACTGGTCAGATTGTTAATATGTGTTTGATTTTGGCTGTGATAGGTGCCCTTTAAGGGGACTTCAGCATTAAATTGATTGCCCGTTGTTTGGTTCGTCTTAGTGACTTCCTGGGTGCTATTCTGATATCTTTTTCCTGTTTTTGACCCCTGCCTGACTAATCTGAATTCTGTGATCGTGACCTTGGCCTGTTACCTGACTATTCTGAAATCCAAATTCCGACCCATGCCTGTTTGACTCTTCTGATTGATCTTCTGGTTTTCACCCTTGCCTGTCCGACTTCGCTTGTATTCTGCCCGCACTGACCCGGGCCTGATTTGACTACGCTTTTGTCTGTTCCTTGAACTGTGACCTTCTGTCCAAAAAGTCTTTACTAACGATTGTGTCCCTCTGCTCGTCCCTTAATTAGACCTGGCGGCATGCAATTAGCCAAGGGCTTCTCCCGAGGTGAAAGGCGGCTATTAAAGGCAAGAGCCGAGACCAGGGAGCCTAGCATTGGTTCTGGATTTTGGGTACCGATTGTGACAGCTATGTTGAAGTCCTACTCAGCAGAAAGGCAATGGTTCAGGATGGTCCACCTACAGGTTGTTTGGCCAATACAAAAAACAATATAAGAAAATACTCTATGGTTCATAAGGGAGAGAATGTGGTATTCAAGGTATCAACAGAGTACTAAAAGAAAATGTGATTTTTGAAGGGCACATATTTACTAGTTGTTATGGTCAAGCTCTTTTGGGCCACAGAGTGTAGCAGGACCTTAAGGAAAACATCATATCAGGAGAGGAGTAGAAACTTGGCCAACAGTATTAAAACCAATGCAAAATAAAACAAACTATGTTGGGTCCACCCATGACCAATTACAGCAAATTGTATATGTTGACACAGTCAACTGGTCATCATGGTCAATGGCAGATCTAGCTAAGGTTTTCCTTGCCTAAAAGAGAACTAAAGCTCAACATAAAATATGGTTAGAAATGCTAACATAATTTAAGCTTTGGACTTTAAAATGTTGTCTCTAGAGTTTCCTCAAGTTACAAAACACCCAAGACTTTGTCTATCACATCGGCCAAGGTTTCTATCACGTTTGATAATAAAGCAAACCCAGAATTCTCAAAAACTCTTAAGAATACTTGAGCAAGTGGAGTGATAGAAATATTTCGGCCCTGATGTGCCCTTTGTTTTACATGGATCTCAGCCACCTTATGCTCCCAAATTCATCGTCAAGAAGATGAGGAAAGGTGATAAATATATGTGGGAGAAAAGTAGTCCATTTGTTGAGATTTACATAAAATTTAATCTCGAGTTTCGATGACATGTGAGATTAATCTATAGCAATAAATCATGCTATAAACCAGTATGCCTACCTAGTTGTTTTCTGTGATTTAGAAAAAGGACCCCAAAGCAATAATAAGAAAGAAAGGTCAAACTGGAGAAGTTGTATGTTTATGTGTAGCTTATACCTAGGAGCAGAAGGAGCTGTATGCAAAGTAACTGCTATTATTTGTTTGTTATCCCTATGTTAAAAATATTGCAGTCGCTGCAGTGTTGGCGCATCCCTCAAATTATCCATCACCCGCATCTGAAATGTCTGTTGGGTAATAGGAAGTTAAATGATTGGCTTTTATAGCCGAGATTTGCGTCCGAATTGGAGGGTTAAATGAATTATTTATCACTCGGCAGAAGTTAGCTTGGTTTGAAGTATGGCAGTCCAGATGGCCTTTGAAATGTTGGGTCTCTGCCAGTGGTGTTTGCTTAATGTCATTTCTCTTTAGTTATTGTGATCAGAGGCATGTGATGGACTCTCAAAGTTCATCTCTCAGCTGCTTGTCTTGTCATTTGTGTCCCTGGAAGGATGGGGGCCATTTATAGTGATTTTCCTCTATGTAAATACACAGAGGGGAGGAAATTCATGAATAAGTGTTGGCAAGCTCATATCAATTGTTTATGTTTGCAGGAGAACATATTCCTCCCCATTCAACTAGTTCAAACAGACCCTGTGTGCCTTAGTGCCCTGAAGAGTAAATGTTCCAACAGAAGCTTAATTTCATATCTGAAACAATATATTCCATAATTTGGTTTTGAGAAATCCCAGAATCCTGAAAGGCATGGGACCCCCATGCACCTGCCTATGGTTTAGTCTTCAGTCTTAAGTCTTAAGGTGGGCCCAGCTTAAAAGGGCTGGTTTGAATCAATTGAAAATAAATGAATTAATGTCGAAACCTGACGTTTATTTTTTTTTACATAAAAATGGTTTATTAGCAATTTTTCTTCACTTAACCTTTTTATTCTGTAGTGGGCTCTCTATCGGGAGCACCACCCTGCCGATAATTTCCAAGTCTCTGATTCATGTTGGAATCAATTTAAGATAAAAAACCCAGTTTCACAGCAAGAGTGAGTTGTTTGCTGTAGGAAAAAGAGGTCAAGAAACATATAAATAAAAAATTGAGCAATAGGGATGGACGAATTTGGCCCGTTTCGTGTCGCCAAAAATTTGCAGCCAGCGAAATGTCGCAGACGCCCATTAAAGCCTATGGGAATCAAAAAATCGGTACACATCTTTTTTTTTTTTGACGCACAACGCCATACAAGTCTATGGGTGTAATTTTTTCGGCGAAACAAGCGAAAAAATTTGCCCATCCCTATTGAGCACCGACCATGGTAAAAAAAATACAAATTAAAAGGAATAATAATACAGATTGCATTTGAAGCATATTTATTAACCACTATAGTTATGTGATTTAAAGGGGACCCATAACCCTAAAAAAATATTCCAAATCCTATTTTAAAACATTAGTCAAGCAAAATGAACTTTAATTGCTCTATATAAATTATTTGAATTTTGTTTCCTTTGATCTGGGAACTCATAAATATAGCAAGGAGGTAGGAGCCATTTTGTGGACACTGTTATTAAAGGGGTTGTTCACCTTTGAGATAACCTTTAGTATGATGTAGAGCGTGATATTCTGAGATAATTTGAAATTTGTTTTCATTTTTTTATTATTGAAGGTTTTTGAGTTATTTAGTTTTTTATTCAGCAGCTCTTCAATTTGCATTTCAAGCAATCTGGTAACTAGGGTCCAAATTACCCTAGCAACCATGCATTGATTTGAATAAGAGACTGGAATATGAATAGGAGAGGCCTGAATAGAAAGGTGAGCCATAAAAAGTAGCAATAACAATACATGTGTAGCCTTACAGAGCATTTGTTTTTAGATGGGGTCAGTGACCCCCATTTGAAAGCTGCAAAGAGTAAGAAGAAAAAGGCAAATAACTATCAATAAGCAAGCCTTACATCATCTCAAAATCTTATTTTTTGCACCAGAATGGGGGACCTGATGTCCATCCCGATGATCTGGCTACACAATTAAATGGTAAAGAGAGAGGGGGAATGTGGGGAGAGCAGGGCAGTGCCTAAGGCAGGGATCCCCAACCTTTTGAACCCGTGAGCAACATTCAGAAGAAAAAGGAGTTGGGGAGCAACACAAGCATTACAAATGTTCTTGGGGTGCCAAATAAGGTCTGTGATTGGCCATTTAGTAGCCACTATGTGGATTGTCAACCTACATTGAGACTCTGTTTGGCAGTGCACCTGGTTTTTATAAAACCAAAACTTGCCTCCAAGCCTGGAATTCAAAAATAATAACCTGCTTTGAGGCCACTGGGAGCAACATCCAAGGGGTTGGAGAGCAACATGTTACTCACGAGCTACTGGTTGGGGATCACTGGCCTAAGGCATAGAGGAGGGGCAGGCAATTTTTGATTGACAGCTGAGATTCTTAAATGAGCTTACAACAGCTATTAATGCTTTAATAAAAAAAAGGAATTTGGATTTCATGGTTAATTTGAAAAGGACTTTTATTATACAGCTTTTTATGTCTGGGTGACAGGTCCCCTTTAAGACATTTTTCTCTCTTCAGGACTACTATAAATGGTGTGATTCTGGATGGTTGAGTGTCTATGCAATTAATAGCTTCACAGGAGGGCTACAAAATGCTTCTAATGGCTCCCTATTAATTGCGACGAGTATTTGCCATTGCGAGTCAAGTCACGTTGACCACCATGTTCCTGAGTGATGATTGCAGGGTTGGACAGGGCCAGCGGGACACCGGGAAAAAACCTGGTGGGTCCTGCTGACCCCAGACCTGATTCCAACTTTCCCTTCTCTATTGCTCTCCCACTGTCCTCCCTCCCCTTATTTTGGCAAAAGTAAGTATAAGGTGTGCGCGCATGGGGAAGAAGGGGCTGGTGTTTAGTGAGTGGGCAGGAGGGACACAGAGGGGGTGTGGGGGCTCGGGGTTAGCAGCCCCAATGGGCCTCACACATCCCAGTTCAACATTTAATGATTGCCTGACCTGAGGGTTCACCTGTGTGTGGAGCTAGTGATCATGCCATAACTGTTAAATAGATCTTCTTACAATATATGGCCATACTCTATTTTCACAAGTTCACATATGATTCTTCTGCCCAAGTTTTTTTTGACGCCGGCGACCATTTCAACACTGTCAACAATTCTGATGCTGGCGACAATTAAACAGACACCCATTGATTACAAGTGCATCAAAATTCGCGTTTCGCTATGTTTTTCGTGGGAAATTCACAAATTTTTCGTTGAAGCAAAACAGGACAAATTCGCCTATCACTGGTTACTGCTCCTGGACAAACTTATTGGGGTATATTTATCAAAAAGTGAAGTTAGAGATCGCCACAGTCCTCTAGAGTGAAATTCTCCCACTCTCCGTTCATTTCTATGGTAGAATGGGTGAAAGTTCATCCTTTGATAAATACACCACATCAAAATCCCATAGAAATGAATGGAGAGTGGCGGAATTTCACTCTAGTGGACTGTAGTGATCAGGGCCGGAACTAGGGGTAGGCAGAGTAGGCACGTGCCTAGGGCGCAAAGCTGAGGGGGCGCCAGGCACGTACCTGCTCTGTCGCCCACCCCGTGTCCGGTCCCGTCTCTCCTCGTCTGGCACTGGCGTACATGCGCTTCTGCGCATGCGCGCGCACATTTCACGCATGCGCACTGGAGCGCACTTTCGCGCATGCGCACTTTCATGCACTTTCGCGCATGCGCAGTCGAGCGCGCACAGAGCCGGCGCCTTGGCCCGTCAGGCTGCCTAGGACGCCTGGCCGGGTTGCCCCGGCTCTGGTAGTGATCTCTAACTTCACTCTTTGATAAATATACCCCATGTCGTTATGTAATATAAGGTGCTACGTTTGCCCAGGCGCAGTAACGAAAAGCAACCAATCAGCAGGCAGCTTCTACTGATCAACTGTTTAAAAGCAAACACCTTATTGGAATCTATGGGTGACTACTCCTGAGCAAATTTAGTGTCTTTCATTAAATATGGAGGTTAGTGCCTTATATTATATATGGGGGACAGAGTCCAAACTTTATCCCCCATATGCAATAAAAAGGCACTATGTTTGCCCAGGAGCAGTAACACATAGCAACCAACAAGATATTTGCTTCCAGTAAATGCTACCTGCTGATTGGTTGCTATGGGTTACTGCCCCTGGGTAAACATAGTGCATTTTATTACAGACCCCCCTACATTTAGCACAACTGAGGGCAATGCATTCGAAAAAATTGACAAAAAAAAAAAATCTCCATCAACTCCAGTATTTGGTTTTAGAAAAAATGCCCATTGACTGGATTTGGTGAAATTTTTTCCATTTGAAAATTTTGCAGTGGTTTTCCCTTTTTTTTTTTTTTTTTGGGAAAACTGGAATCACAAATTTATTTATCACTGTGAAAACTGCTAATATCTTGAAAATTAAAAAAAAAAATATATAAACAGCAAAAGTGCCCAGAAGAGTAATTTTTCATTAATTTCTTTAGCGAGTTTACATTTCTATTAACTGTTTTCTTTCTATGTTGTTTCCATACAACAATATTCTTTGCCCAAGTTTTATATTTTTCAGAGACCAACAACTAAACAGTGAAATATTTTCCTGCATTTGTGTCGGCATTTTATCTTTCAGCTCCTCACTGAAGCTTCACTAGCGCAGCATTTAATTCGACCCAAGGCTTATTTGCTACAGATCTTAATAGCCTGCACCCAAACAGCACATTTACAATGGCAAATTATTTTTGGGAACAAGAAATTAATATTTGAGAAATGAGATCTCTTAGAAAGCCGATAAATAAAAAACGCGAGCGCAGAACTGACCGTTTATCTTTGTAATGGAAAGGATGCGACATATTGCCAGGCGCAGAAAAAAGCACCTGTGTTTATAGATTAATAAACCAACAATTTGAAAGTCACTCAGATTTATGACTGATAACCTCGTCCATAAATAATAAATGAGCCAATGTCTTTACAAATAAAAGGCTTTCACTTAGCGTGCGTTTCCGAAGGCACCCGAGATGTTATTTGTTTGATTTTTTTTTTTTTTTCCAAGTGAAGATGTGAAATCATTCTGATCCCAAGTGTCAACAATAATCGAAGAGTGAATGAGCGGCAATATAGTTACAGAATCCGCCATTTATCATCCAATAAGGTAAAAATATTAGTATTGCAACAGGCTTGTAATATTTAAAGGCTGTTACTTAAAGGAGAACTAAACCCTACAAATTAATATAGCTAAAAATGCCATATTTTATATACTGAACTTATTGCACCAGCCTAAAGTTTCAGCTTGTCAATAGCAGCAATGATCCAGGACTTCAAACTTGTCACAGGGGGTCACCATCTTGGAAAGTGTCTGTGACAGTCACATGCTCAGTGGGCTCTGATTGGCTGTTGAGAAGCTAAGCTTAGGGCTCGTCACTAATTATCCAGCAGAAAATGAGCTTCCCTGGCTGTAATATAAGCTGATGCTACAGGTTTGCTGATTATTAAATTCTGATGCTAATTGCACTGTTTCTGTGCTGCCATGTAGTAATTATCTGTATTAATTACTAACCAGCCTTATATTGTGACATTTCTATTCTATGTGTACTGTATATTGTGAGTGGGTCCCTAAGCTCAGTAAGTGACAGCAGCACAGAGCATGTGCAGTGAATCAGCAGAAAAGAAGATGGGGAGCTACTGGGGCATCTTTGGAGACACAGATCTTTACTGCTAAAGGGCTGTGGTTGCCTTGGGCTGGTACAGAAGCACAAAACATAATGTACAGCATTTCTACCTACCTCTTTACTTAGGCTTTAGTTCTCCTTTAAAGGGGGATGGAAACCTGAAAATAAGATTTTGGAAAAATAAAAGTAAATAATATAATATAATTACAAGCAACTTTCCAGTAAACATTCATTACAGATTTAAATTGATTTTAAAGTTAAAAGTAAATGTAATTGCCATTGAAAGCAATATGTCTGCCCGTTTACTTTTCATATTGACATATAAATATGAAACAATGTAGCAGAAGCCATATGATTAAAGGGGTTGTTCACCTTTAAATTAACTTTTAGTATGATGTAGAAAGGGATATTCTGAGACCATTTGTAATTGGTTTTCAATTTTTTATTATTTGTGTTTTTTGAATTATTTAGCTTTTTATTCAGCAGTTCTCCAGTTTGCAATTTTAGCAGTATCTGGTTGACAGGCCCCTAGCAACCATGCACTGATTTGAATACGAAACTGGAATATGAATAGGAGAGGGCCTGAATAGAAAGAGGAGTAATAAAAATTAGCAATAACGATACATTTGTAGCCTTACAGAGCATTTGTTTTTTTGATGTGGTCAGTGACCCCCATTTGAAAGCTGGAAAAAATCAAAAGAAAAAAAATATTTTAAAAAATAAATGAAGGCCCATTTAAAAACTGCTTAAAAATTGGTCATTTTATAACATACTAAAAGTTAACTTAAAGATGAACCACCTCTTTAAAGGAGAACCAAACCCTTTATATTGAAATCCCCTACCCTACATAGACCTCCCTCACTGCTCCCAGGGTTGGACTGGGGGGCCCGGGGCCCACCGGGACTAATGTCCAGGGCCCCTCCGACCCCCCTCCATCCTACTAGGAACTGACCAGAGAAATGTCAGATAACTCTTCTTTGACTACTAACTTCATTTTCTGAGCAACATCACAAGACGTGTCTTTTATCACATAAAGGAGAAGGAAAGGTTAAAACTAAGTAATCCTGATCAGAAAGGTCCACCTAAATAATAAAGCCTCATGTCCAAAAGTAACAAAAAAGATACACCACATTTCTTTCCGTCTATTGTGTACACATGGGCTTCTGTATCAGACTTCCTGTTTTCAGCTTAAACCTCCAGGGCTTGGGCTTGAGCATGCTCAGTTTGCTCCTCTCTCCCTTCCCTTCTCTGCTGTAATCTGAGCCCAGAGCTATGAGTGAGCAGGGAGAGACTCAGGCAGAGAGAGCTTCTACTGCTTTTTACTCAGGTATGGTAAATCATTCTACAGAATAAATATAGGGGCATATTTATCAAGGGTCGAATTTCAAATTGAAAAAAACTTCGAAATTCGAATTCAAAAAGTCCAACCGAAATTAAGGGGCACATTTACTAAGGGTCGAAGTGAATTCAAAATGAATTTTCGAATTCAAAAACATCAAATTTCGAAGTAATTTTTTGGTACTTTGACCATCGAATAGGCCAAATTCGACTCGAACTGAAAAAACTTTGAATATTCGACCATTCAAAAATCAAAGTACTGTCTCTTTAAAAAATGTCAACTTCGCCACTTCGCCACCTTAAACCTGCCGAATTGCTATGATAGCCTATGGGGACCTCCTAGAACCTATTGGCAAAATTTGGCTAAGTTTTTAGAAGTCAACGTTTTTTTTAAAAAAAAACGTACGATCGATCAATTAAATCGTTCGAATCGAAGGATTTAATCGATCGAATTATTTTACTTCGAATGAATATAGCCATTTTCGATCAAAAAAACATCGACTTCGAATATCGAACTATTGCAATTCGAAGTCAAAGTTTTTTTTGGTCTAATAGGTCCGTATTTGGCCGAATTCAAATCGTACGAATCAAAGGATTAACACATTCGATCGAATTCAGTTCAAAGTTTTTCCCCAAAAAGTCCACCAATTGACTCCAAGTAGGTTCTAGGAGGTCCCCCATTAGGCAAAAACAGCAATTTCGGCAGTTTTTAGATGGCAATGGTCAAAGTAAATTTTTTAAAGAGACAGTACGTGATAAATTTCGATATTTGAAATTTTACATTTTTTTCAAATTTGAATCGAATTTGGACTACTCCCTAGTCGAAGTACACAAAAAATAGCTCGAAATCCATTTTTTTTTCCATTCTAAAATTCAACTCGACCTTTGATAAATCTGCCCCATAGTGTTATAGCCTGCACTATTGCAGCTAATCTATTGCCAATAAAATGCCTCCGTAGCTTTCCTTCTCCTTTAATTCTCTATTTTCTTTTCAATTTTGGAAGAAATTAACAGCAGGCAGCGCTGTTGTTTCAAATTCACTAATCCTCACCTAATGAAAATGAATGGAAGTTTCAAAATTGCCCAAAAGACCACTCAAAAGAGCAATATTACATTTTCGTTTTCGAGAGTTTACATTTCCTTCAAACAGAATAAATGATCGTTGAATGTTTAAAGGGAAAGTCTTATTTTAGTGTACTGCGAAATATTACGATTTATGGCTCCGACACAGTCTTCTGGTTTTCCGTCGGTGCTGAAATTGCCTATTTATGACACTTCAAAAAGTTTCCAAATTGGAAGGACGTTGGTGAAATCATCCGTGTGGGAAGGGAAATTCAGAAGTAGCAAAATGTTACTGTATTGCCTTTATTCCAATTGCTTTTCAATGATTCCGATAACTAAATCACCGTGTAGAAGTCCCGCAGCCTTTCATAGGAAATATCATTG